>NW_025942346.1:16767-55382 GCF_000764305.2 Hyalella azteca
CCGCTACGTGTACTTAGGCCGCTACGTGTACTTAGGCTGCTACGTGTACTTAGGCTGCTACGTGTACTTAGGCCGCTACGTGTACTTAAGCCGCTACGTGTACTTAGGCCGCTAGGTGCACTTAGGATGTTACGTGCGATATTTCACGTAATTTTTAAATTGTACTATTTTATAGTACAGTCCCTGGTCGTGGTAAGAGCTCGTAGATGTTCTAGATGACTCAAACATCACGAAGCCATTCCTGCCAGACTTACGGCAGTGTTATATTCTGATGATATATGGAGCTATACAACATATTGCTTCATCGCAATGATATTTCAAGCTGTACAGTGTATAGTACATAGACTTATGGCAAAGATATATTCTAATGATATTCGTAGCTATACTATAAATTGCTTCATCGCAATAATATTTTAATAAGCTGGACAGTGTATAACACATAGACTTACGGCAGTGATATATTCTAACGATATTCGTAGTTATACTACATCTTGCTTCATCACAATGATATTTCAAGCTGAACAGTGGATAATTCAAAGTCATGTCAATGTTCTCACATAGCTATATTGTAGACACTGAAACATTGCATCAATATACATTGATGCGCAGTACACAGTAATATATTGAAGTGGTAATTGTAACTGCACTGTAAGCCGTTCAATATTACAATAATTTTGATACGAGAACTTTAGGCATTACAATACTTTTGTATCTGAACTGCAGAATGTAGATAGAGCCACGGTGCAGGAAAATTCTTGGAACCGTAAATTGTACGAAGTAGTTGATGCCCTCCACAAGCTAAAAGAATTCTAGGAATATATCAGTTTGGCTTCAATTCACGCTCGTTTTCTTCTACGCTCAGTAATTCTTTAAGGTTGTACAAACGTTCCAATATCTTGTAAGAGAAATTATACTTGAAATTAGTTTTGATCCCGTACTGTCGAGCCTGTATGTAGGTGTGTATAAAAGTGACTGTAACACTTATGATAAAATCTCATAAAGAGTTAGCTGTGGACTCTATTAATCAGTTGCGAACTCTTGATCATAAAGCACGCGGCAACACTTTGTAATATAGGGGTAACATATCTACTCCGGCATATAACATTTCGGTCATTTGATTTGTTAACGATGAAACACGAAAACTATTTAAGAGCTTACAGAGCCCCGAAGAATGGCAGGTAAATGCAAGCCTCATTCAACACCCAGTTCTGCTTCGTCAGAAATTATTTTCAGATTGAAGTAATTGTAAACTACCAACATAGTCGCTACGAGTCAGCTCGACCTCTAGATACAGATGGTGTATATAACATCATGAAATAACAGCGAGTGAGGCATATGAAGCTCCTCAATACATTGATTTTCATATGTACAAGTTTTCTCCTCTCTGATGCAGGCACTGAAGGGTCATAGTGTGTATTTTTAAAAATGTCCTACGTCTGATCGACGAGTGATGTGAATAACTTAGTTATACTTCGAACCGAAATCAATTCGTTAATGCTCAGTAGTGGCCGTTGAGTCACCATTGCTCTCCCAGTAAATATTGGGACGCCATGCTAGATACTAATATATTTTTGAACCCTAAGTTACCGTTAGGTAATAGGGTATTATGATGCACGTATTTGAGGCAGTTGATATTCATTAAGTATTGAGAGCACTTATAATCTGCACTGAGTGTAGAGATTTAACTTCATTGTTAAGAGCGTCTCATGCGTTAATGATTTTTGTGCATATAAAGCGTACAGGGATTATTTGCTAAAATGTAATTCTGGCCAGTTTTAAATTTTGATAATCGGAATCCTCGCAATGCATCTGGCAACTTTTCAAGGCTACGTGTAATGCTTACACAATTAGCACTATGCTTAATATTCAAAATGTAAATTTTTAACATCACTACAGCTCGTGGGCAAATTGACAACTCCATGAGAATATGAAATTTCTCGCTCTTGTAGTAGTGTAAAAAATACTTAGTCCAGGAAATAGTGATTCTTAGTCTTTGCTATGTCACTAATGCTCGCAATGTCGAACGATCTGAAAGGTCCAATTGTATTAAATCATTTACTATGACACCGCACAACGTGACTATCTGGACGTGGAGTACAGCTTTCGCAACCAGCAACAATTGATGATGGGCTTTAAGTTATCATTACTAGGTAGCATAAAATAAGTTATGTATTCACTCAAGTTATGACTTTTAGATGTTTTTCTTCATGATATATTCATTGGAAAGCATATATATTACTTTTGTATTTTCAACTGCTTTAGGTCATAACCTTTGATAAAAAGTTTGGAACTTGTCGCCAAGGAACTCCACGAATAACAAATCTATTAAACGGATAAAGAAACTTTGAAGCCAGAATTATTATACTATAACAATTTCTAGACAGTATGCAGAGAAAAATGTCCTTTAAAGGAACACAATCAATAATGTCGTCGTAATTTCTTTTTATAAAGCAATTAAGAGTTTTTATTACTGAATAAATTCCATCTCACTTATTTTGTGTATGGGAAACTGCAGGCTTCATTTACATTATAAGTGCGAAGTACGCAATGAAGATATCACCTCTCCTATCAGCCTTGTAGCGCTTGTCTAATTATTAGTTACGAAGTCCTGATCATATAGCATGCGGCATGCATCAGAGTACAGGGATAACATATGTAAACTGGCACATAAGAGGTATGTCATTTAATTAACGCTGAAATGCGTGGATCACCATTCATCATTTTATTAAATTAAATGAGAGTTTAACCAGCCCCTAATCATTGCAGTTAAACGTAAGCTTAATGCAGCATTCAATTGCAGCTTGTTCAATAAATCATCTAGGATTGATGTCACTGAAAACTGCCTTCCTCTCTTCATTGTTAATACAAGTCAGCTTGTCCTCTTAATAAGGCTGTCGCATGTAACACCAATAAATAATAACATGTGAGGCACGTTGCCCAATTTTAATGATTTTCTGTTATGCGTACAAGTTATTCAGTCTTTGATGCAGCAGCTGAGCATTCGTAGTGTTGCTGTAGTGTTTCAGCATTCAGAGCAGTTATGTTATTATTTCAGTTATGCTTCAAAACAAGTCTATAATGTTTGTACTCAGTGATAGCTATATCGAATCCACTTGAATTCCACATTCAGACGGTGCCGCATAGAGGTATAAAAATATTGATATATTCTTCAACCCTGAGTTATCCTCTGGATGGCTAACGGGTATTGTAGCCTAAGTGCGACTTGGTAGTTGAAAATTGTTGGCCTCTCAGTAAGGTATTGCAAATGCTATTACACCGAGTGTACCGTTGGCAATTCACTGTATAAATATTTCTCATTTTATTTATTATTAAATAATATGAAACGGACAGAATTTATTATTAACTTTACTCATGACCGTATTGGAATTGCTCATTTATTAGTTATAAAATTTCTCTCCCTCAATAGGGTATATGAGCCTTAAACCGAAATAAAACGAATTAGGGAAAGATTTCTTAACTAACATGCATAATTTCCGTCTACTTTACCCCAAACTATTACTATTATAAATTTTAAGTTAGGAGAATCAGGAAAAAATAATTCCGTAATTCCGTTTCTCTGATCCGTAGGAGCAGGTTCTTCAAAAGTTTTTTTTTAATTTAGAGTAATTGGAATTTCTATTTTACGCAACTTCCAGACTGTAGGTTTACATTGATAATTACATTGTACGCTACCATTTCAGATTTATTTCAATAAAATTATAAAAACGCCGTGTAAGAAAGTATTAAAATTATTCATTTTGTTCATCGAATATATGTGTAACATTCAACAATTCAAACATTTGTATTATTTTTTGCCGACTCAATCAATCTAGTTAATAAATGACAGGCTTTATATTTTTTGTTGTTGCGATGCCACTAGGAAAGAGTGGAAGAGAACAAGAGGTGGCGCAGAGTGGCCAGGAAGAGGAAAGAGAAATGGAAAGGACAGTAGGAGATGGAAAGGCGCATTGCGCATGATTTGGTCGGTTGAAGGTGATTGGGGTTGTTTGGGGTTGGGGTGCTTTATATACATATTTGTTTTCCACTGACAAGTTGCTTGCTTATGAAATACAATTTCAGGCGAAGATGAATGAAATACAATTACATGAACTAATAGAGGGATCAATGTTGTATGTCCGCAGGACAATACGATACCGTACTCAGTTGATGGTTATATTGCTCATAACCCAAAGAATAACTCAGTAAATCCTGGAATTGTTCGCTATTTTTTCTTGCTCCAACTCAAATGTTCATTAATAAGATATCAGTCACTACTCGGTTTTTACGAATGTAGCAATGATAGTGAGAAGATTTATAAGTGCTAGAAGGATATTCGCCGATTGGTGATGATCTGATAATTGGCAGTTCTCGTTGGAGAGCAGCGACTGGAGGGAAATCCTACCTGAGCCGAAATTAAGAAACTATGATAGAAGACGATGTCTCTATCATGATGTTGCTGGTGTGTGTCCGAGGTTTGCTGTGTTCTGGCGGCAAGAGGTAATTATGTGTCCACAAATGAGTGCCCATGCAACACATTGTGTTATCCTGCAGGAAGGTTGAGAACTTATCAGATTTGACTTAATGATCGATAAGCGTCGTGTATTCTTTATCGTTGCATTGACGAAATGCATTACATACAAATTAAATTAAAAGGTGATTTTGAATTAAATTCAATTAAATTAATAGATGATATATGCTATTTACAATTCTAATCGATTTTAAATAGCATAATTTTTTTTCATCAATAATTTGGATGGTGAGGCGTTGAACTGGGAGAGACTGCGCACTTAGGGTGCCGCGGGCAATCAAAACTCATGAGGAGTTGTCCGTAGACTATATTCAATAGTTGCGAAGTCTTGATCATAGAGCATGTGGCACGCATCAGATTATAGGGGTAACATATCTAAACTGACACATCAAACATACGTCATTTGATTTCATAACGTTGAAATGCGTGAAACACACTGCTTAATTTTATTTAATTATATAAGAATTTACCAAGCCCCTAATAATTGCTGTTAAATTTTTAGCTTAACCCAACACACAATTGCAGCTTCTTCCGAAAATTGCGTGAGATTGAAGGAACTGAAAATAGCCAGCCTCTCTTCATTGTCTACACAAGTCAGCTTGACCTCATAATTTAGGTGTCGTATATGGCACCAGTAAATAATAACATGCGAGACAGATTACGCTTATACAGGGTGTTTCAGAATTAAGTAACCCTTTTAATTTGTTAATAAATAAAAAACTAAGAACGTTATGAAGTTGAAACTTGTTTTATTTAAAAGAAGAACATTTTCATGGTAATATTGTATCATAGTTGCGTCATTATCCTGTATAGCTTTTGTCGATACATGGACGCTTTTCCTCTCAATAGAACTGGCTAATATAACACCAAATAAATATTAACATGCGAGGCACATTACGCTTATATAAGCATTTGCTGCTAGGCGTACAAGTTATCTATTCTCTGCTGCAGCCGCTGAGCGTTCGTAGTGTTGCTATAGATGAGGTGTTGAAGCGGTAGAAGGGGCTATATCAATAGAACAGTTATGCTTCGAAAAAAGTCAATCTCGTGCGTAATCAGTGATGGCGGTATCAAATCAGTTCGGGAATGTAGAAAGAGTGAAAGTTCGATAAATTGGTCATGTATAGTTTTTAACCCTGAAATATCTCCTTGATGATAGGGCGAGTGTAAAAAGTATTGTTGAAATGTGGTCGACGAATAATGATCACTGAGTTAGGAACCGCAAATGAGAATTACACGGAATGTGTCGTTAATAATTTTCTGTAAAAATTTTCTTGTTTAATAATATTTGATTATATTAAACAGACAGAATTTATCTTTAGGCTCACTCCTGATCGCATTGAAATTGCTCATTTATTAGGTTGAAATTTCTCGCGCACTCAATTGGATAAGTAAGCCCTAATTAAACCGAAGTAAAACGAATTAGGGTAACATTTCTCAACTAACATGCATTATTTCTGCCTGCTTCACCCAAAACTATGTCTAAAATTAATTTTAGGTTAAAAGAACCATGAAAAATTATTTTGTTTCCGTGATCCGTGGGGGCAGGTTCTGGAAATGCTTCCTTAATTTAAAGTAATTAGAAGCTCTATGTTCCCCAACTTCCAGACTGTACATTAAATTGGTAATTATATAGTACAATACCATTTCAGATTTATTTCATTAATATTAAATAAAAATGTTGTATACAAAATTTTAGAAACTTTTATTTTGTTCATCAAATATATGTTCAACATACAACAATGTAAACTTATAAATCATTTTTGTGAGTTAATCAATCTGTGGTTAATAAATCGCAGATTTTCAATACAAGATTATTTTCCACTGACAAGTTGCTCATTTATGACATACAATTTCTGGAGGAGAACGTTCAATTTTTTCGTTGTAATTTGTATGTGTTATTCATTACCTCAATAACCTATTACACCAACTCATAAACTGAACAATGTTGTCTGTACGCTGGGCAATCACGATACCAAACTTAGTTGATAAATAAACTGCTCCTAACCTCAGGAATAGCTTACTTAGGTACGTCAGACTCTCACTCAAGTGCTCAGTACTACGATATGGAAAATGAAAAACGACGAAGTAAATCTTATTAATAATTTTATAATATTTATCTAAATATAATTAAAAGATTATACGCCATTCGGCGAGTAATAGTTGACTTAAAATTATTCATTGGAAATTGGCGACTCAAGGACCGCCCCTGAAATATCAACAGCGCGTCATAGTAGCGGACTCCACGTGACCGGCACTGCGTGCGTCCAAGCATCGCCGGCGCGGGAACACAGCGGGGGTTGTTCGCTGTGTTGGAGGCGGGAGGTAATTATGTGTCCACACATGGGTGCTCATACAACACTTTGTGTTATCCTGCATTGTGTTATCCTGCATCGTGTTATCCACTCTTCTTTGTCGCAAGTTAAATCCAAGTGATTGAGATTTCGTATATAACATCGTTGAATAAACTGAGACCCATTACGTTATTGTTTACATTGGCTGTTAGGCGTAGAATTTTTCTGTACTCTGGTGCAGCTACTGACATTCATGGTTTGTTTGCTGTAGATGATATCCAGCAACGGTTGAACGTGTAATGTGAATAGCTTCATCATACTTAGAATCACGCGTATGTCGTTTATTCTCAATAGTGGCGGTACGGAGGCCACTTGCCAGCGTAACCTTCGTCAACATTTCTGGCTGTTCTCCATTTATGATCCCCATATAATTCGCTGAATAATAGAGTATATATTAGAGGTAGTATTGTCTTCCTGTAAATGATATTGAATTAATCGGATTATGGAGAAGCATGATGCGCTGTACACTGAATGTGACTATTTTAGTAGACTAATAAACATCTCTAATAATTTAAAGATTGCTACACATGCCAAACATACAATGATTATTTGTTATAGTTTACCAATGGCCAATTAAAGAGCTTATATATTGAAGATAATGTTTTCTACACCCAATGATATAAATTAAACATAAACCAAAGTACTCGTAATACGAAGCACTGTAACATTTCTCAGCTTATATGCTTCATATCTGCCTGCTGTACTACAACCTCTTTATTGATAAAATAAATTTTAGGTTCATCGTGTTAGAAAAGAATAACATTTTTGTGATCCTTCGGTGGCCGTTCTCTAAAGGTTTTAATCTTATAGTAATTAGAAGCTCTACGGACCACATTATGCAAACTGTATATTAACATTGGTATTTTTCAAGTATCCTGCCATGTGAAATTTCTTACCTAACATTTTGCCTATGGCGAAGTCACTATTTTGGTTCGGTGATTATCTTCGTGCATTGGGTGCGGAAAAAAATCTTTTCCGCTGGCACACGAATTGTAAATACGGGAACTAATAAGTTTAAAATTAAATCTTCTACACAATAATATTTTTAGACAATACAGACGCTTTCTATCATTTGTGTCGCTCTGTACGACAGCCCGCGAGGAGAAACTACAAAGCTCCTGCCTGTTGCGTACGTCGCGCAGTGAAATATCTATACTTTTCTACCTTTCACCAGATTGACGAACCAGGTTTTCTAAGTTGGTTCACATTACCAATAATAGCGATGGGTTTAAAAATGAGAAATCATATCTGATGACAAGTTAGTGATGTCTTAAGGTACATTAAGGTTTTGACTCGGGCTAGGTTATTTGGTGCAGTCCCGCAGCACTGTTTTGATACGCGCGCTATCATTAAGAAAAACATTTCTTATGGTTTGAATTCAAACTCATTTGTATCCGTACTTCCATGTTTCGTTCCTTCGGAAGAAAATTTTGCTCACAGGCCTGTAAATTTGCAGAAATCTAGACAATGTTTTGTCATAGTTATCATGTTAAGGGAATAAATCTGAAATGGTAAGGTGTATCAAAATTAAGGTGTAGCAATATATATACTATATATTGCTTCATCACAATGATATATCAAGCTGAACAGTGTATAATATATACAGACTTGAGGCAGTGATATATTCTAATGATATTCGAATCTATACTATATATTGCTTCATCGCAATGACATTTCAAGCTGAACAGTGAATAATTCAAAGTCATGTCAATGTTCTCACATAGCTGTACTGTAGACACTGAAACATTGCATCAATATACATTGATGCGCAGTACACAGTAATATATTGCAGTGGTAATTGTAACTGCACTGTAAACCGTTCAATATTACAATAATTTTGATGCGTGAACTTTAAGCATTACAATACTTTTCTATCTGAACTACAGAATGTAGATAGAGCCACGGTGCAGAAAAATTCTTGGAACCGCAAATTGTACGACGTAGTTGATGCCCTTCGCGGGCTAAAAGAATTCTGTGAATATATCAGTTTGGCTTCAATTCACGCTCGTTTTCTTCTACGCTCAGTAATTGTTTAAGGGTGTACTATCGTTCCAATTTCTTGTAAGGGAAATTACACTTGAAATTAGTTCTGATCCCGTACTGTCGAGCCTTTATGTAGGTGTGTATAAGTAAGGTTGTGAAAGTCTCATTCGTATACTGAAATAAGTATTGAAATCTGAGTTATAGGATGTGAAGAGATTGTTACTCAGACATATTGTGACCACAATAATGGTGCTACGTCCGCCAACATTCCAGGGCTGCGGGTAATGCTGGCACGATCAGTAGCAATACTTATTATTAATCAAGTATTTTGTCTACAACAAAACAGCGCGTCTTAAACTGCTACTATATGCGTATGAAGATTTTGGCTCTCAAGTATCCAGAATTTTTTTTTTTTTTGAAATAAATTTGGCCTGTTGTAGTAAGTTGGGCAATTCTAAGTCCTAATATTAAATTAGTGATTCGAGACAAGATCCATGCAGAGACCGGCTCTTATAATTACCAATATTATACGGCGAATTTATCTTATAGAATCTTGTTTTACGTAGTGGGTCAGGCATTATTATAAAAGTTTTTATCCTTTCACTTTTCTTTAGTTAGGTTATTCTGAAGAGTAAATAATATATCTAATTTATAATGCTAACAGGAATTAATATACTCAATTTCTCGAAAAAAATGATGTTGAGGCGTTTAACTTGGAGAGAACTGGCTGTAACATTTATGAGAAAATTTCATAAAGAGTTAGCTGTGGACTCTATTAATCAGTTGCGAACTCTTGATCGTAGAGCACGTGGCAACACATTATAGTTTCGGGGTAACATATCTACTCTGGCATATAACATATCGGTCATTTGATTTGCTAACGATGAAATGCCTTAACTATCTAAGAGCTTACAGAGCCTCGAAGAATTCCAGGTAAATGCAAGCGTAATTCAACACCCAGTTCAGCTTCGTCGGAAATTCTTTTGAGATTGAAGTAATTGTAAACTATCAAAATTGTCGCAACGAGTCAGCTCGACCTCTATATACAGATGGTGTATATAACATCATGAAATAACAGTGAGTGAGGCATATGAAGCTTTCAATACATTGATTTTCATATGTACAAGTTTTCTCCTCTCTGATGCAGGCACTGAAGGGTCATAGTGTGTATTTTTAAAAATGTCCTATGTCTGACCGCAGGGTGATGTGAATAATTTAGTTATACCTCGAACCGAAATCAATTCGTTAATGCTCAGTAGTGGCCGTTGAGTCACCATTGCTTCCACAAGAATTGTCAAAGGGAAGAAAGCTTCCTAAAATATTTTTAAACCCTCAGTTACCGTTAGGTAATAGGGTATTATGATGCACGTATATGAAGCTGTTGATATTAATTAAGTAGTGAGAGCACTTATAATCTGCACTGAGTGTAAAGATTTAACTTGATTGCTAAGAGCGTCTCATGCGTTAATGATTTTTGTGCATATAAAGCGTACAAAGATTATTTGCTAAAATGTACTTCTGGAAAGTTTTAAATTTTGATAATCGGAATCATCGCAATGCATCTGGCAACTTTTCAAGGCTGCGTGTAATGCTTACACAATTAGCACTATGCTTATTATTCAAAAAGTAAATTTTTAACATCACTACAGCACGTGGACCAATTGACAATCTCCATTGAAAATATGCAATTTCTCGCTCTTATAGCAGTGTAAAAAATCCTTAGAGCAGGAAGTAGTGAATCTTAGTCTTTGCTATGTCACTAATGCTCACAATGTCGGACGATCTGAAAGGTTCAATTGAATTAAATCATTTACTATGATACCGCACAACGTGTCTACCTGGACGTGGAGTACAGCTTTCTCAACCAGCAACAATTGATGGTGGGCTTTGAGTTATCATTACCAGCTAGGAAGTATAAAATACTTTATGTATTTACTTAAGTTATGACTTATACATGTTTTCCTTCTAGTTATATTCATCTAACAAAAAATATGTCGCTTGTTCCTGTCAAACTGCTTTTAGCTCATAACCTTAGTTGAAAAAAAAGGAAATTGTCGTCAAGGAATCCCATGCATAACAAATCTAACAAACGGAAAAAGAAACTTTGAAACCAGAAGTAATACTGTGCGGGAATAGTATACATTTATTCATATTTTTAGCAAAAATTTTTTCATTTTCATTCAGACTTTCAGTTCCGCAGTTTAGGTTTTGTATACTTTCAGGATTTTATTCAGTCATGTTTTAGACTTTAGCTGGAGTGGGCTGTACGACACAACGCAATTGTAAATACGTGTTTTACCAAATATATTGTGAATAATCCGTGTCTTATATGTACTGAAAACCTTTCCTGACCGTTTGAGAAATTATTAAGAAGTAGTCCCCCAGCAATACAAAAAAATTCTTGACAGTATACAGAGAAAAGTGTCCTTTAAGAAACACAATCAATATTGTCCTCATTATTTGTTTTTTATAAAGCAATTAAACCTTTTTAGTATTGAATAAATACCAACTCACTCATTCTGTGTATGGGAAACTGCAGGCTTCATGTACATTATAGGTGAATATCACGCAATGAAGGGTGCGCGTCTGAAATAAATTCACCGTGTAGCAGATTAATAAAAAAATAATTAAATAAATTGTTGTTACCTTCCCCAAGAATCTTCCTGTTAGTATCTCAGATTATGGGCTATTGAACTCCCGAATAACGAGTCTACAACGACTACGCCTAATCTGGTCTTATCCTGCCATACTTGGATGTAAAATATTTATCCATATTTTTATTCGACTGCCCGCGAGGAGAAGCTACAAAGCTCCTGACTGTTGCGTACGTCGCGCAGACAAATATCTATACTTTTCAACCTTTCGCCAGATTAGCGGAGCAGGTTTTCTAAGTTGGTTCACATTACCAATAATAGCGATGGGTTGAAAAATAAGAAATCATATCTGTTGACAAGTTAGTGATGTCTTAGTGTACATATGTTTGTTAGTGTATAATATGTTTGTTTATTATAATGCCCTTATATATGCTTTTATTATAGATCCTATATACTTGCTAATTATTGCGCCCATATTTGATCATTAATTAGTCATTAAAGGATGTACCTCTGGAAGATGGCGCCCGTCCTCCCTACCGCCCCTGCCGCCCGCGAGAAGAACAGAATGGAAGAACGCGACGATCGACCGCGCACACCTCACCTTGCAACTGCTGGAAGCGCACTGACTCCGGAGGCGAGCTTGAGCTAGAGTGCAACTTCCTGCCAAGGCTCTACAGACAAGAAGGCTTGAGAAGAGCATCCTATGCATGAAGGAATTTTGATCCTGCTTACAACATTTAGACTTCATCGATGCTACAGAAAGATAAAACAATTAATTTTAGTATAATTAAAAATATTCTACTTAATACAAGGAACATTTTATTTGGATGGCATGAATATTAGAGCTTTCTAAATCACCTGCAGTATCAGAGACTCTAGAGGACCTCAAGCACCACCATATGGCAACACCGTCCTGTACATGCCAAATGTCACCAGTTGTTCGAAATAACCTGAAATTGGGCAATTGTTGACGGCCTAGCCTTAATCCTGTTATATTTTATCGAACACTAGCAATGTTTTCGTTTTTCTATTACTGAAATAGAAACCAGCAAATAGCTACTGCTATTTGCTGGCTTGTTTAATGCAGTGGTTCCCAAACTTTTTCAGGCTGGCGCCCCCTTTGGCTCCCTTGTGAATTTCTATCGCCCCCCACAGACACATATAAATACATACGCCTCTTTCTATAAAATTTCGTACGCTGCAATTTTAAAAGATAAAGGTTAAACATAAATGTGTATTTCACAAATAGAACCCCATTTAGTGAACCAATATGTTTTTCAGCTGTTTTAACTGTTTCAGCACTAGAAACCTAGGACGTTTCGGGCAAATTTACGGCCGGACTCGTAGCCGGTCTCAGGACCAATCTCCAAATTCAATTATCAAGTAATATATCCCAAACTAATGAACGCAGCTCAATGAAACTTGGAGCATGTACTCTTCAGAACCTAACGGTGATGTTTAGCATGTGAAAAATTTTTTAATTTCACCTTCATTCGTGAGTTATATTGCTATACAGGCCGAAATTCGCAGCCAGTGATCAAAGAATTTCTTCCAAACTATTGAACAGATTTGAACGAAATTTTGAATATACATTCCTAACTACCAAACAGTGATTTTTTTAGATATAAAACATTTTTTGATTTACCTTCGGTTGCGATTTTTTTCACCTCACCGTCATTCTTGATTTCACACTTCCTTATATTCGGCCCGTATCGCCTGGTAATTTGTCGCTTTAATTCGCGGTGATCAAAAAATTTCTTCTAAACTACCGAACAGATTTCAACGGAACTGTGTATATAATACCTAACCTCCCAACGGTAATGTTTAGCTCGTCACAATTTTTCTATTTTGCTTTCGTTCGCGATTTATACAGAAATAGGAGAAACGACCGGCTTTTCCACCGGCCGTTTTAACCAAGAGCCGCTTACGTATAGCCGTATAACTCGCAAACGAAGGCAAAATTGAAAAAAATTGTAACGAGCTAAACATCACCGTTGCTGAGGTTAGGTATTTAAATACTAAGTTTCGTTCAAATCTATTCAGTAGTTTGGAAGAAATTTCTTGATTACTGCGAATTTAAGCACGTATTGCTGTTTAAATTACGAATGAAGGTGAAATGAAAAAAAAAACTCGCGAACGAAGGCACAATCGAAAAAATTTTCGCTAGCTAATCATTACTGTTGGGTAGTTATAGGATTGAAAATTCAAAAGTTCGTTCGAATATGTTCAGTAGTTTGGAAGAAATTCATTGATCTCGTTGAATTTCGGCCCGTATTGCCATTTAACAATGGCAAAAACAAATGAAGGCAAAGTTAAAAAAAATTTTCACGAGCTAAACATTACCGTTAGGTCCTAATGAATACGTGTACCAAGTTTCATCGAGTTAAGTTAAGTCCGACCGTAAATTTGTCCGAGAAGTAAAACCAGGTGAAGTTAAAAAAAACAAATCTGGGTGAAAAAAACATCCATGGGAGTCATGATGTGCTGCACGTGTTGTGTACAAACGAACGTTGGAACGTCAAACGAACGTTGGAACTTCGACTTCATACTGCCGCCCCCCTACCGCCCCCCTATCGCCCATTTCTTCCTTACCGCCCCCCAAAATCTTTCCATCGCCCCTAGGGGGGCGATATCGCCCACTTTGGGAACCACTGGTTTAATGGGTTTTAACATCTCAAGTTTTGGTTTGCTTGCCTGCAGGAAGAACTTGCGAAGCCTGCCGTGAATGACCGAGCTGGCGCTGAAACTATATTGAGAGCTATAAATAAACCTTGCTTTATACCCTTGCTGTCGATGTACTCTTATTTCTCTGGAAATTTTTGAATTAGTAACAGAAATCTAGAATTGGTGAAAATGCATAGTTATTTTCTTTCATTTGATTTATATTTTTTGGAGATCAGAGCTCCATAGACCTACGTCTGTTCATTAATGCCTACTGACGTAACGGCCGATTTTTGGTAATAGAAACAAATTTGCCAGGCCTTAATCCGAGCGTTAATCGGTTAACTATTCCATCAAATTCTAGTGGCTTTTCAGCCGTCAAAAATAATTTTTTACAGGTCAAGCAAGATGAGTCCAATACATTTCACAGCGACTCGACTCTTGTCCGTGGACACTGCTGACGTAGGAAATTTGATGGGGTAACTGCAGAAGATTAGCGATGATGTGATGTCTGGAATTGTCTTTAAATTGTCTGGAATTTTAAAGAAATTTCAGAGTCAACGTTAAAAATTTGACCTTCATCATTCATTGTAACTTCTTATCTTTAATTTTTGAAGTGATTTCTAATGCTTTCTTCCTTTACTGGTATATTTTAGTTTTCATTACATAATATTCAAAGTTCGTTCTCATACATCAAGCCACTTGTGCACTCGTGTGCCAGCATCGCTTGCATTCCCTTTATTTAATTGAAATTCTACCGCAATAAACACAAGTGATCCTTAAAGCTATTAGGTTCCTTTAAAAATAATGTAGGTAATGTCCATGAAAAAACTATATTCAGGACTCATTATTCTAAATTTTTGAAGAAAGAAAATGAAGCAAGAAAAGAAGAAGGAAAGAAAAGGAAGAGAGGAAGAAAGAAGGAATAAGAAGAAACAAAGAAAAGGAAGAAAAGAAGAAAGAAAATGTAGGCAGAAAAGAAGAAGGAAAGAAAAGGAAGAGAGGATGAAAGAAGGAATAAGAAGAAAAGAAGAAACAAAGAAAAGGAAGAAAGGAAGAAACAAGGAAAAGGAAGAAAAGAAGAAAGAAAATGAAGGAAGAAAATAAGTTAACTTCTCCCCCCCCCCGCGACACGGGGACCGAGGAGTTTCTGACGACGCAGCAGCGATCTCGCTGGCAAGTGTTTTCCTTCTTATATTGATTTTATATTATTTATTGTCAGGAATATTATTTATACAAATAATTATTTCAAGGCTATTGCTTGAACTTATAGTTTTTTGTATATTATAATCATCAGAATAATAATGTGGAAGATGTCAATATTCCTTTCCAATAATTTCAAATATATTTAGCTATCGCAATGGGTATTTCCACGTACGGAAAGATACACAACCTTGAATATATCAGTCGTGTTGCAGATTAATGAATTATTTCGGGAAAGAATTCTGATGCCCTGCCCACTTATCGTCTTTGTATTATTTAAGGTTCGGTTAATGAACTCTGGAACTACGAATATAAAAGAACTATTCCCAATCTGGTGAGAGCCTATGGGAGTTTTGTTCCTCCAAATTGTTATGTAAACATTCGCAAATTGTTATCCAAACCCTCGCCGTGCAGCTCCGCTGTATATCTTTGTGTTCACGATAGCGTCTATGTGTGTGAAGAATTATGAACCTTGTGGATAAATAAAATCGGAAAATTTATTATCCATGTATGCACATTTTTCTAAGGGATCCAAGACTATATATCTTTATGTTTAAGATTTATTAATATGACAGAATGTCATCTTCGCACATACAGCGTGGCCTCATATGCTCCAGTTCAAAATTATAAGAGAGTTACTCATAGAAATAGAGAATCGAGAACGTGTGATCATAGAGCATGTAGCAGTGGAGCAAGTTCTTGGGGGTAACATATTTATAAAGGAGTGTTGAATATCCGACTTTTGATTCACTAACAATGAAATGAGTAAATTATTTTGCAGTTTACCGATTATGAAGAGTTGCAGATTGCAAGCGGATTTCAATTTGAAATTGCTGCTTCTTAAGTGTTGTATTAGGTTCAAGTAATTGAAAACATCCATACTCTTTTTATTGTTACAAGTTATCTTGACGTAGAATTACAGGTGTCGTGTTTAGCATTGTTGAAAAATAATAAGCGAAGCTTGAAAAGTTTTTTTATGCATTGGCTGCTTCTTTCTTTAGTGATTCAAGACAAGATCCATGCAGAGACCAGCTCACATTTTTACTATATTATAGTACGAATTAATGAAGTAACTTCATGTTGTACAAGACCTTGCCTTCTAATGGATATTTTATCTCTTAACTATTCTATAATACTCTATTGCTGCAGAGCAGATGATGATACCAATCATTCTACATCAACATATTATACATTTTATTTTTACAATATTAAATACGTCAATCGAGACTCATGAAGAGTTGTCCGTAGACTACATTCTTTAGTTCCGAAATCTTGGACAAAGACATTCATCAGAGTAAATGGGTAACATACCATAACGCTGAAATGCGTGGACCACCAGTCATCATTATATTAAATTAAATAAGAGTTTAACCAGCCCCTAATCATTGCAGTTAAATGTAAGCTTAATCCAGCATTCAATTGCAGCTAGTTCAAAAATCGTTAGAGATTGCTGTAACTGTAAACCACCTTCCTCTCTCCGTTGTCGATACAAGTCAGAGTGACCTCTTAATAAAGGAAAGCTATGGAATATAACACCAATATATATTAAGATTTGAGGCACATTGCCCAATTTTAAGGGTCTTCTCTTAGGCGAATAAGTTATTCTTTCCTTAATGCAGCAACTGAGCATTCGTAGTGTTGATGTAGATGAGTTTCAGCACTCTGAGCAGTTATGTTATTAGCTCAGTTATGCTTCAAAACAAGTCCATAATGTCCGTAATCAGTTATAGCTATATTGAATCCACTTGAATTCCTCCATTATGGGACGATGACGCACTGCCGCATGCTGGCATCAAAATATTGATATATTTTTGAACCCTGAGTTAGCCTCTGGATGGCTAACGGGTATTGTAGCCTAAGTGCGACTTAGCAGTTTAAAATTAATGGCCTCTCAGTAAGGTATTGCCAATGCTATTACACCAAGTGTACCATTGGTAATTTACTGTATAAATATTTCGCATTTTATTCATTATTAAATAATATGAAACGGAAAGAATTTATTATTAACTTTACGCATGACCGTATTGGAATTGCTCATTTATTAGTTATAAAATTTCTCTCGCTCAATAGGGTAAATGAGCCTTAAACCGAAGTAAAACGAATTAGGGAAAGATTTCTTAACTAACATGCATCATTTCCGTCTACTTTACCCCAAACTATCACTATTATAAATTTTAGGTTGGAAGAATCAGGAAAAAATAATTCCGTTTCTCTGATCCGTAGGAGCAGGTTCTTCAAAAGTTTTTTTTTTAATTTAGAGTAATTGGAAGTTCTATTTTACGCAACTTCCAGACTGTAGGTTTATATTGATAATTACATAGTACGCTACCATTTCAGATTTATTTCAATAAAATTATAAAAAGTCATGTAACAAAGTATTAAAATTATTCATTTTGTTCCTCGAATATATGTGTAACATTCAACAATTAAAACATTTATATTATTTTTGCCGACTCAATCAATCTGTAGTTAATAAATGGCAGGCTTCATATTTTTTGTTGTTGCGGTGCCACTAAGAAAGAGTGGAAGAGAACAAGAGGTGGCGCAGAGTGGCCAGGAAGATGAAAGAGAAATGGAAAGGACAGTAGGAGATGGAAAGGCGCATTGCGCATGATTTGGTTGGTTAAAGGTGATAGGGAAGTTTGCGGTTAGGGTGCTTTATAAACATATTTGTTTTCCACTGACAAGTTGCTTACTTATGAAATACAATTTCAGGCGAAGAAAGTTCAATTTTGTTTCTGTAATTTGTATCTGTAATTCATTACGTGGCCTCATAGGAATGTAGGGGAACAAGAGAGGCGAATGCAGAATTAAAAAGACGTTCATAATGGTATAATGGGTATTTTATTGCTCATAACCTAGAGAAAAGAATTCTGCGAATATATCAGTTTGGCTTCAATTCTCGCTCGTTTTCTTCTACGCTCAGTAATTATTTAAGGGTGTACTAACGTTCCAATTTCGTGTAAGGGAAATTATACTTGAAATTAGTTCTGATCCCGTACTGTCGAGTCTTTATGTAGGTGTGTATAAGTAAGGTTGTGAAAGTCTCATTCGTATGAGACTTTCACAACCTTACTTATAGACACCTACATAAAGGCTCGACAGTACGGGGTATGATCCTTCAGTGCCTGCATCAGAGAGGAGAAAGCTTGTACATATGAAAATCAATGTATTGAGGAGCTTCATATGCCTCATTCTTTGTTATTTCTTGATGTTTTATACACCATCTGTATATAGAGGTCGAGCTGTTACACACACACGCTCTGTAAGCTCTTAAATAGTTTCCGTGTTTCATCGTTAGCAAATCAAATGACCGAAATGTTATATGCCGGAGTAGATATGTTACCTAGATACTATAATGTGTTGCCACGTGCTCTATGATAAAGAGTTCGCAACAGAGTCCACATCTATCTCTTTATGAGATTTTCTCATAAATGTTACAGCCAATTCTCTCCAAGTTAAACGCCTCAACATCATTTTTTTCTGAAAATTGAGTATATTAATTCATGTGCATTATAAATTAGATATATTATTTACTCTACAGAATAACCTAACTAAAGAAAAGTGAAAGGATACAAACTTTTACAGTAATGCCTGACCCACTACGTAAAACAAGATTCTATAAGGTAAATTCGCTGGATAATATTGGTAATTATAAGAGCCGGTCTCTTGCATGGATCTTGTCTTGAATCACTTATTTACTACCAGGACCTATTATTGCTTGATTTACAATCAACAGATTAATTTATTGTTTGGACGTACAATTATCTAATTTATCTCTTCTGGCAGGACAAATTTAATTAAATAAATGAATGTGGATACTCTATTGAGAGCCAAAATCTTCATACAATATATAATAGCAGTTTACGAGGCTTGATTTTCTATTAACGGATTAATTTAATATTAGGACATACAAGTGCACAACCTACTACTACAGGCCAAATTTAATTAAAAAAATAATTCTGGGTACTTGAGAGCCGAAATCTTCATACGCATGTAGTAGCAGTTCCTTTTAAACTGCTACTACATGCGTATGAAGATTTTGGCTCTCAAGTATCCAGAATTATTTTTTAGCAGGTAAATGCAAGCATAATTAAGCACCCAGTTCTACTTCGTCAGAAATTCTTTTGAAATTGAAGTAATTGTAAACTACCAACATTGTCGCTACAAGACAGCTCGACCTCTATATACAGATGGTGTATATAACATCAAGAAATAACAGCGAATGAGGCATATGAAGCTCCTTAATACATTGATTTTCATATGTACAAGCTTTCTCCTCTCTGATGCAGGCACTGAAGGATCATAGTGAGTATTTCTAAAAAAATGTCCTACGTCGGAGCGACGAGTGATGTGAATAGTTTAGTTATACCTCGAACCGGAATCAATTTGTTCATGCTCAGTAGTGGCGGTTGAGTAATCATTGCTCTCAGCTCAATTGCTTCTAGGGCACTAATAGCACGCTAATATATTTTTGAACCCTCAGTTACCTTAAGGTAATAGGGTATTTTGATGCACGTATTTGTTCAAGCTGTTGAGTTTTATCCACTTATAACCCGCACTATGTGTAAAGATTTAAATTGATTGTTAAGTGCGCCTCATGCTTTAACGATTTATGTGCATATAAAGCGTACAGAGATTATTTGCTAAAATTTACTTATGGCAGTTTGAAATTTTGATAATAGGAATCATCGCAATGCATCTGGCAACTTTTCCAGGCTGTGTGTAATGCTTGCACAATTAGCAACCATGTTTATTATTCAAAATGTACATTTTTAACATCACTACAGCACGTGGACAAATTGACAATTGCAACTCCATGAGAATATGAAATTTCTCGCTCTTGTAGTAGTGTAAAAAATACTTAGTCCAGGAAATAGTGATTCTTAGTCTTTGCTATGTCACTAATGCTCGCAATGTCGAACGATCTGAAAGGTTCAATAGAATTAAATCATTTACTATGACACCGCACAACGCATCTACCTGGACGTGGAGTACAGCTTTCTCAACCAGCAACAATTGATGATGGGCTTTAAGTTATCATTACTAGGTAGCATAAAATACGTTATGTATTCACTCAAGTTATGACTTTTAGATGTTTTTCTTCAAGATATATTCATTGGAAAGCAAATATATTACTTTTTATTTTAGACTGCTTTAGGTCATAACCTTTGATAAAAAGTTTGGAAATTGTCGCCAAGGAACTCCATGAATAACAAATCTATCAACGGATAAAGAAACTTTGAAACCAGAATTATTATACTAGAACAATTTCTCGACAGTATGCAGAGAAAAACGTCCTTTAAGGAACACAATCAATAATGTCATCGAAATTTGTTTTTTACAAAGCAATTAAGAGTTTTTATTGCTGAATAAATACCATCGCACTCATTCTGTGTATGGGAAACTACCGGCATCATTTACACTATAAGTGATTATCACGCAATAAAGGTCGCACGTCTAAAATAAATCAGCCTTATAGTGGTTGTCTAATTATTAGTAGCGAAGTCCTGATCATATAGCATGTGGCATGCATCAGAGTACAGGGATAACATATCTAAACTGGCACATAAGAGGTATGTCATCTAATTAACGCAAAAATGCGTGGACCATCATTCATCATTTTATTAAATTAAATGAGAGTTTAACCAGCCCCTAACCATTGCAGTTAAACGTAAGTTTAATGCAGCATTCAATTGCAGCTTGTTCAATAAATCATTTAAGATTATTGTAACTGAAAACTACCTTCCTCTCTTCATTGTTAATACAAGTCAGCTTGACCTCTTAATAAAGCTGTCGTTTATAACACCAATATATATCAACATGTGAGGCACATTGCCCAATTTTAAGGATTTTCTTCAAGGCGTACAAGTTATTCATTCTTTGATGCAGCAACTCAGCATTCGTAGTGTTGCTGTATAGTGAGTTTCAGCTCTCAGAGCAGTTATGTTATTAGCTCAGTAATGCTTCAAAACAATTTGCTAATATTTATGCTCAGTGATAGCTATATTGAATCCACTCGAATCCCATCTTTTGGTTTCAATAGTATATTGTTTAATTAATGAATATATTTTTAAACCCTAACGTATCCGCTGGATGGCTAAAAGGGATATTAGCTTGCGTGTGATTTACGAGTAGATGGCGATTAATGGCCTCTCTGTAAGGGATTGCAAATGCTATTACACCGAGTGTGCCGTTGCTAATTTGCTCTATAAATATTTCGTATTTTATTTATTATTAAATAATATGAAACGGAAAGAATTTATTATTAACTTTACGCATGACCGTATTGGAATTGCTCATTTATTAGTTATAAAATTTCTTTCGCTCAATATTGTAAATGAGCCTTAAACCGAAGTAAAACGAATTAGGGTAAGATTTCTTAACTAACATGCATCATTTCCGTCTACTTTGCCCCAAACTATCACTATTATAAATTTTAGGTTGGAAGAATCAGAAAAAATAATTCCGTTTCTCTGATCCGTAGGAGCAGGTTCTTCAAAAGTTTTTTATTTAATTTAGAGTAATTGGAAGTTCTATTTTACGCAACTTTCAGACTGTAGGTTTATATTGATAATTACATAGTACGCTACCATTTCAGATTTATTTCATTAAAACTATGAAAAACGTCGTGTAACAAAGTATTAAAATTATTCATTTTGTTCATCGAATATATGTGTAACATTCAACAATTCAAACATTTATATTATTTTTGCCGACTCAATCAATCTGTAGTTAATAAATGGCAGGCTTTATATTTTTTGTTGTTGCGGTGCCACTAGGAAATAGTGGAAGAGAACAAGAGGTGGCGCAGAGTGGCCAGGAAGAGGAAAGAGAAATGGAAAGGACAGTAGGAGATGAAAAGGCGCGTTGCGCATGATTTGGTTGGTTAAAGGTGATAGGGGTAGTTAGCGGTTGGGGTGCTTTATAAACATATTTCTTGTCCACTGACAATTTGCTTACTTATGAAATACAATTTCAGGCGAAGAAAGTTCAATTGTGCTTCTGTAATTTGTATCTGTAATTCATTACGTCAATTACCTATTACATGAACTAATAAACTGTATCAATGTTGTCTGTACGCAGGACAATCGCGATACCGAACTCAGTTGATGGTTTTTCTGGTTTGTTTTATTCTTTATTCACGCAGGAGCATACAAAAAAGTTCATAACAAGAAAATAGCAAAAATTTGGAGAAAAAATACAAAATGCTTCCATGTGAATGCCCATATAAGCCAAAAAGCTTCACAGGCGACATTAGCGGTATTACAATCGAAAAACAATAACATATAATGACGATGGGATAAGACAAAAGGAAACAGAAAGTGACTAAACTGAAAGCATCCTGATAAAAACTAACCTTTAGTAAAACTGATATAAGAACAACTAGCATGGCGACTAAAAATGATATTCAACAAAGGCAGTAACAACCCTACCTAAAAAAATTAAATACAACTAAGACGAAAAGTCGAAACAATGTAGACTTACACCCTTTTTTTTAAATTTTATTGAGAAAAAGGCAATTAACAAAATCTTAAAAAACTAATCAGAGTCAGATTAATAACGAATAAGAAAAAAATCGCGGAATTTAGTCTTCAAACTGAATTTAGAACAATCAATTTTAAAATCATCATGTAATTCATTAAAATATTTCACACAATTAAAAACGGTACCGTTTCTTTCAATTTCTAACCGAACCGGGGGTAAGTTGAAATGCATGCCCCTGGTGTCGTGGCCTCATGGGAATGTAGGGGAACAAGAGAGGCGAATGCAGAATTAAAAAGACGTTCATAGTGGTATAATGGGTATTTTATTGCTCATAACCTATAGAAAAGAATTCTGCGAATATATCAGTTTGTCTTCAATTTATGCTCGTTTTCTTCTACGCCCAGTAATTATTTAAGGGTGAACTAACGTTCCAATTTCTTGTAAGGGAAATTATACTTGAAATTAGTTCTGATCCCGTACTGTCGAGCCTTTATGTAGGTGTGTATAAGTAAGGTTGTGAAAGTCTCATTCGTATAATGAAATAAGTATTGAAATCTGAGTTATAGGATGTGAAGAGATTGTTACTCAGACATATTGTGACCAGAATAATGGTGCTACATCGGCCAACATTCCAGGGCTGCGGGTAATGCTGGCACGATCAGTAGCAATACTTATTATTCACCAAGTATTTTATCTACAACACAACAGCGCCTCTTAAACTGCTACCACATGCGTATGAAGATTTTGGATCTCAAGTATCCAGAATTCTTTTTTGAAATAAATTTGGCCTGTAGTAGTAAGTTGGGCAATCGTATGTCCTAATATTAAATTAATCCGTTAATAGTAAATCAAGCAATAATAGGTCCTAGTAGTAAATAAGTGATTCAAGACAAGATCCATGCAAGAGACCGGCTCTTATAATTACCAATATTATCCAGTGAATTTACCTTATAGAATCTTATTTTACGTAGTGGGTCGGGCATTACTATAAAAGTTTGTATCCTTTCACTTTTCATTATTTAGGTTATTATGTAAAGTGAATAATATTTCTAATTTAAAATGCTAACATGAATTAATATAATCAATTTTCAGAAAAAAATGATGTTGAGGCGTTTAACTTGGAGAGAATTGGCTGTAACATTTATGAGAAAATCTCATAAAGAGATAGCTGTGGACTCTATTAATCAGTTGCGAACTCTTTATCATAGAGCACGCGGCAACACATTATAGTATAGGGGTAACATATCTACTCCGGCATATAACATTTTGGTCATTTGATTTGCTAGCGATGAAACACGTAAACTATTTAAGAGCTTACAGAGCCCCGAAGAATTGCAGGTAAATGCAAGCGTAATTCAGCACCCAGTTCTGCTTCATCAGAAATTCTTATGAGATTGAAGTAATTGTAAACTACCAACATAGTCGCTACGAGTCAGCTCGACCTCTATATACAGATGGTGCATATAACATCATGAAATAACAACGAGTGAGGCGTATGAAGCTCCTCAATACATTGATTTTCATATGTACAAGTTTTCTCCTCTCTGATGCAGGCACTGAAGGGTCATAGTGTGTATTTTTAAAAATGTCCTACGACGGATCGACGAGTGATGTGAATAATTTAGTTATACCTTTAACCAAAATAAATTCGTAACTGCTTAGTAGTGGCCGTTGAGTCACCATTGCTCTCACAACAAATGCTCCTGGTGCAAGGCATTTTGCTAATATATTTTTGAACCCTCAGTTACCGTTAGGTAATAGGGTATTATGATGGACGTATTTGAAGGTATTCATTATGTATTGAGAGCACTTATAATCTGCACTGAGTGTAAAGATTTAACTTGATTGTTAAGAGCTTCTCATGCGTTAATGATTTTTGTGCATATAGAGCGTACAGAGATTATTTGCTAAAATGTACTTCTGGCCAGTTTTAAATTTTGATAATCGGAATCATCGCAATGAATCTGGCAACTTTTCAAGGCTGCGTGCAATGCTTACACAATTAGCACTATGCTTATTATTCAAAAAGTAAATTTTTAACATCACTACAGCACGTGGAGAAATTGACAATCTCCATTGAAAATATGCAATTTCTCGCTCTTATAGCAGTGTAAAAAATCCTTAGTCCATGAAATATTGAATCTTAGTCTTTGCTATGTCACTAATGCCCGCAATGTCGGACGATCTGAAAGGTTCAATTGAATTAAATCATTTACTATGATACCGCGCAACGTGTCTAGCTGGACGTGGAGTACAGCTTTCTCAACCAGCAACAATTGATGGTGGGCTTTAAGTTATCATTACCAGGTAGCATAAAAGACTTTATGTATTCACTTAAGTTCATGTATTCACTGCTTCACTCATAACCTTAGTTAATTCACTGCTTCTAGCTCATAACCTTAGTTAAAAATTAAGAAAATAGTCGCCAAGTGTCCTATGCATACTAAACCTATCAAACGGATAAAGAAACTTTGAAACCAGAAGTTTGACAAAAAATTTCTTTACAGTATGTAGAAAAAATATAACTCAGTACTTATTGCAGTGAGTGATAGAGAGCGCATTTTCTCGTCGACGAAAGCATGAAATCACGGACGGACAGACAGACAGACAGACGGACAGACAGACGGACAGACGGACGGACACACGGACGGACAGACGGACATGTGGCGAGATAAATAGTGCAATTTTTTCATAAATGAGAAAATGCGCTAAAAAGTGTCCTATATGAAACACAATCAATATTGTCCTCAAGATTTGCTCTTTATAAAGCAATTTAAACCTTTTTATTACTAAATAAATACCAACTCACTCATTCTGTACTCGAAAAATTGCAGGCTTAATGTACAGCATAAACGATTATCACGCAATGAAGGGTGCACGTCTGAAATAAATCAACCGTTCAGCAGATTAACAAACAAATTCTGGAAATTTTTTCTTCCCTTGACCAAGAATCTTCCTGTTTTTATTTCAGATTTAGGGTTATTGAACTCACGAGCAATGATTCTACAAGGAATTAACCTAATCTGATATTTATCCTACCGGAGTTTGAATGTGAAATATTTTAATACAAGCACGGCACACGGCTAAGACACATAATGTTGTGTGGTGAGGCGTTGAACTGGTTGAGGCTGCGCACCTAGTATGAAATCGGGCAATCAAAACTCACGAGGAGTTGTCCGTAGACTATATTCATTAGTTACGAAGTCTTGATCATAGAGCATGTGACACACATCAGAGTATAGCGGTAACATGTCTAAACTGGCACATCAAACATATGTCATATGATGTAATAACGCTGAAATGCGTGGAACACTACTCATCATTTTATTTAATTATTTAAGAGTTTATCAATTCCATAGTAATTGCAGTTAAACTCAAGCTTAATCCAACACACAGAGGCAGCTTCTGCAGAAAATTACATGAGATTGAAGTAACTGGAAATTGTCTACCTCTCATCATTGTCGATACAAGAAAGCTTGACCTTTTAATAAATTTATCGTATATAATACCAATACATATTAACAGGCGAGGCACATTACCCTATTGCAAGTATTTTCTCTTAGGCGTACAAGTTATCTATTCTTTGCTGCAGCCTTGGAGCGTTCGTAGAGCTGCGGTAGAGTTTCTGCCCGAGGACGGATCAAATTAATAAATCAGTTATGCTTGAAAATGTATCAAGGTTGTTTATGCTCAGTAAGAGCGCTATCGAATTGACTTGAAGTTTCATTAATGGAAATGATATTAAAAAATAATATCGCTTTCTATTTTTAAACCCTTATTTTTCTCATGGATAATAGGAATAAATTCGAGTGAGGAATAATAAGTAGTCGAAGAATATAGGACCCATAAGCAGGGGCTTCCGCATATGTAATTTACTGTAAGAATATTACTTATTTTATTTATTAATAATCATATTAAACGAAAATAATTTATCTTTAAGTTTGTTCATGACCGTATTGAAATTTCTCATTTATTAGGTATAAAAAATTTCGCACTCAATAGGGTAAATAAGCCTTAAATCGAAGTAAAACGAATTAAGGTAACATAGCTTGACTATTTTGGATAATTTCTGCCCGTTTTACCACAAACTATCACTACAATGAATTTTAGGTTAAAAGAACCAGGAAATATAATTTCGTTTCCCTCATCAGTATGGGCTGGTTCTCCAAATGCTTCCTTAATTTAAAGTAATGAGAAGCTCCATGTTCCCCAATTTCCAGACTGTACATTAATATTGGTAATTATATAGTACACTACCATTTCAGATTTATTTCCTTAACATTATAACTATGGGGAATAACTGCGCGGAAAGCTTCATGTCAATAATATGACACACTTGCACTGCACAGCGCAGATCTTGGTATCATCTCATGTTGTCTTTAGCATCATGTTTATTTAGTATATATATATATATGTTCTCTACCTGCCCACCTGCTGCAAGCTATGATATTACTAAGAAATATATACGACTGACATCTATAAAAACTGATGCATTTGTCCTCAATAAATATCTATTGATGTTCAAAGGCACTCACTTCAAAACTTCTATCAGCTGGCGACCTGTAAAATGTGTTGTTATAACATCAATACAATAAACTCAACTAGTGTCATAATATACAATAATTTACTTAAATATGTAAATTGCCATATTAATTACTGGGGACTATTCAATAAATAGGCTTTCTTTGACCCCAGTCATTTGACAAATGATCGCAAATAAAGGATGAATACAAATGATAATTTAAGAACTCTAATAATAAATGAACGATAAATACAAGAAAACAAATTATAAAACTATAAACCGTGTGTCTTGATAGCCCTTGCCCATTAATTCGTAATGGTGTTACAGGCTCGGAGCACCGCTCTGTGGTGGATCACATAGCAATGACAAGGTTCATGGCGGGTCTACACGAGGTCACGTAATAGTTCACTCAAAAACCGAAATGACAATACATGTAACCTAACTATCGTTGATGTTATTATATTGAGAGGCGTTCCCTAACATGATGATCCAGTTTCAGGGACAAACGCAACAGCAATGCGAGGTAATAATGTGTGTATTTTTTACATCATAGCTTCCTCTAGTCTAGTACTTCATATATACCAGGCAACCAGTTCACTAGTGAACTTCTTTTCAAGCTCTCATTAAGACGGCAGTTCACAGGCAACTCTCAGCATATCAAACCAGTCCTGTCAAATGTAATATAAATTTTTGAAGTTATATTCCAAGTTATTTTACGTTTATGGGATATTCTTGGGATAATATATTTATAAGGGAGTGTTGAATATCCAATTATTGATTCACTAACAATGAAATGAGTAAATTATTTTGCAGTTTACCGATTATGAAGAGTTGCAGATCGCAAGCGGATGTCAACTTTAAATTGCTGCTTCTTAAGTGTTGTATGAGGTTCAAGTAATTGAAAACATCCATACTCTTTTTATTGTTACAAATTATCTTGACGTAGTATTACAGGTGTCGTGTACAACATTGTTGAAAAATAATAAGCGAAGCCTAAAAAGCTTTTTATGCATTGCTGTGATTTTTATTTAGTTATTCAAGACAAGGCCCATGCGGGAGACCAGCGCAAATATATACTGATATTATCGAACGAATTTATGAAGTAACTTCTTTTTCGTACTAGACCTTGCCTACTGTTAATCATTCAATCATAAATATCATATAAACATCTAATGCTGAAACGTAAAAAGTTATACCAAGATCTAAATCATTGTAACTATTAATCTCATATCATACAAGATCGGAAAGGTGTTAAAATCTTAAAGAAATAACTGCACTATTACAGAGCAGCAGACAATTATATCACATAAATTTGTTGGTAGACTTGGTATATTAGTTGCGAAGTCCTGATCATAGAGCATGTGGCATGCATCAGAGTACAGGGATAACATATTTAAACTGGCACATCAGAGGTATGTCATTTGATTAACACTGAAATGAGGGGACCACCATTCATCATTTTATTAAATTAAATAAGAGTTTAACCAGCACCTAATCATTGCAGTTAAACGTAAGCTTAATCCAGCATTCACTTGCAGCTAGTTCAATAAATCATTTGAGATTGATGTAATTGAAAACTGCCTTCCTCTCTTCATTGGTAATACAAGTCAGCTTGCCCTCTTAATAAAGCTGTCGTATGTAACACCAATAAATATTAACATGTGATGCACATTGCCCAATTTTAATGATTTTCTTTTAGGCGTGGAAGTTATTCATTCTTTGATGCAGCAGCTGAGCATTCGTAGTGTTGTTGTAGTGAGTGTCAGCACTCAGAGCAGTTATGTTATTAGCTCAGTTATGCTTCAAAACGAGTCCATAATGTTCGTGCTCAGTGATAGCTATATTGAATCCACTCGTATTCCACCAGTTGTGTGTGATAACCTGGCATGAAAATGCAATTATATTTTTAAACCCTAAGTTATCCTTTGGATGGCTAACGGGGATTGTAACTTCATTGTAACTTTTGAGTGATGAATAATGGCCTCTCTGTAAGGGATTGGAAATTCAATTACACCGAGTATACCGTTGGTAATTTACTGTATAAATATTTCGTATTTTATTTATTATTAAATAATATGAAACGGGCAGAATTTATTTTTAACTTTACTCATGACCGTATTGGAATTTCTCATTTATTAGTTATAAAATTTCTGTCGCTCAATATGGTAAATGAGCCTTAAACCGAAGTAAAACGAATTAGGTTAAGATTTCTTAACTAACATGCATCATTTCCATCTACTTTACCCCAAGCTATCACTATTATAAATTTTAGGTTGGAAGAATCAGGAAAAAATAATTCCGTTTCTCTGATCCGTAGGAGCAGGTTCTTCAAAAGTTTTTTTTTTTTAATTTAGAGTAATTGGAAGTTCTATTTTACGCAACTTCCAGACTGTAGGTTTATATCGATAATTACATAGTACGCTACCATTTCAGATTCTTTTTTATTAAAATTATAAAAAGTCGTGTAACAAAGTATTAAAATTAATCATTTTGTTCATCGAATATATGTGTAACATTCAACACATCAAACATTTATATTATTTTTGCCGACTCAATCAATCTGTAGCTAATAAATGGCAGGGTTTATATTTTTTGTTGTTGCGGTGCCACTAGGAAAGAGTGGAAGAGAACAAGAGGTGGCGCAGAGTGGCCAGGAAGAGGAAAGAGAAATGGAAAGGACAGTAGGAGATGAAAAGGCGCGTTGCACATGATTTGGTTGGTTGAAGGTGATTGGGGTTGTATGGGGTCGGGGTGCTTAATATACGTACAAGATTGTTTTCCAATGACAAGTTGCTTACTTATGAAATACAATTTCAGGCGAAGAAAGTTCAATTTTGAATCTTTAATTTGTATCTGTACTTTATCACGTCAATAACCTATTACACGAACTAAAAAACTGTATCAATGCTGCCTGTACGCAGGACAATCGCAGTACCGAACTCAGTTGATGAATATATTGCCTGTAACCCCAAATATAAATCAGTTAGTCCAGGACTTTTCACTGATTTTCCGACTTCAACTCAAGTGCTCAGTAATAAGATATATGTTTCATTCCGGTCACCGCGGATGATGAAGTTTGATGATAAAGCTTTTATTAATATAATTTGAAGAAATCGCAGTTTTGGCGCTGAATATAGATGTAGAAGTTCTCGTTAGATATAGATGTAGAAGTTCTCCAACGTTGTTTTCTGTGGCTTTACAACGTCAACGCCTGCAGCGTTCTGACGCCAACGCCTGCAGCGTTCTAACGCCAACGCCTGCAGCGTTCTAACGCTATATCCTCCACATTCATGGAGAAATGTGGGTCATCCTGACCTATTTTGGCCCGGCAAAAGGGGTATCAGTGCTACGAGGAGAAATGTGGGTCATCCTGACCTACTTTGGCCCGGCAAAAGGGGTATCAGTGCTACGTGCAAAAATTTAGTCACCATTTGGACAATGTGACACATCCGGTTTTTTTTTTTTTTGAGTCATTTCCTGGTCATTTTAACATCCGTTTTAGCGCATTTTCTCATTTATGGAAAAAATGCACTATTGTGCTCGCCATGTCCGTCCGTCCGTCTGTCTGTCTGTCCGTCTGTCCGTGACCTCAAGTTTTTGTCGACGAGAAAATGCGCTCTCTGTCACTCACTGCAGTGAGTACTGAGTTATATTTTTTTAACTTTTAAATTCCGCTTTTCTGAAAAAATTTTAGAGTCCGTGAGTTTCAGCGGACGTGAACGTGTTTGAAAAATGCTTTATTTTCAGTTGCTTTTTTTTCAAGCGATTTTTTCGTGTTTGCTTTTTGTTGACGTCGTGTGTTTGATTATAATCTTGATTTTGTCAAGCAGTATTATTTACAGAAAAATGAATATGAATAAATTGGAAGAACTTGTCACCTAATAACTGAATTATTCACGCAGCAGCGCCGCGTGCCCTGCAGTTAAGCTTTTCTGATCGTAAGGCCAAATTAAGGATGTAAAAATTTGTACCCTATTGAAATTAAATCAAATTGGTCATTTAATAAAATTTAAAAGATATTTAGTCAATATAGACGGCATGAAACACGAGGCATTTTACAGCAATCTTATAACATTACTAATCAAGAAAAATCGAATTGAACCTGCATATTATTCCTATTCAGATGGTAAATTATTTCCATTTAGATGACATGTCTCAAAATAATGCAAATCTAGATAGGGACATCATCATAGGCATTTAAATAGAGCAGTTGCATGAATTGTAATACCGTGTTATTTGAGTCGTGCTTGAAATTTTGTAAATGTATTTTCATTAAACGACTAATTAAACCTTGAATTTTTTTTAATTAAATCTTAAAATTTATTTAGCGCGATTGTCTAAATAGAATTGATTGAGGTACAGAGCAGGTCTCAATATTAATATTAAAACTTTTGTCAGTGCCACAGTACAATAATTTACGCAAGCAAACAGTAAACAGTCACTGAATTAATTAGTGTATATGAATTGCACATGGAGCCACGGTGCAAGAATATTCCAAGTTGAACGGAAAATTGTTCTATATAACTAACGCCATGAGAGGGGTTGAGGTATTCTGCAAATAAATTAGTCTGGCTTCAAATCAGGCTCGTTTTCTTTCATGTTCAGTTATTGCTTGTTATAGTACAAACACTGAATAACAGAGTGAAGGGAAAATTTAATTGAATTAATTACCGCGTTTTGCTTTATGGAATATCTTTACACTGCAGAAATTTAGGTGAGGAAGTTCGTGATTCAACTTATCAGAGGATAAGCCATATTGCAATATTATTTAAGTTATAGGGAATAAGTTATCAGGCTATTCCGGCCAACATTCCAGCGCTGGTGAGTAATGATTCAATGATCAGTAATAATACTTATCATTCACCATTTACATCATTTGTATACAATACAGCGGTAATAACTAATGTTAGTCTGCCCATAAATGCTGGCCAAAGTCTCTAATATTTAATTATCTGCTGTTCATTAAATCATTAATATTTCAGGTTCGGACAATGAACTGACGAATCTACAAGAACCAAACCTAATGTGATGTTAACCAATCGGCGGTGTAATGTGAAAAATTGTTAAACAAACATACGACAGGCAGTTCCGCTGGATCTCGCTGTGTTTGTGATAGCATCTTTGTGTTGGGGATATTTTTCGACCTTATTAATAAACAAAACCTTATTAGTAAGCAAAATCCTCATAATCAGTTATCTACGTATGTGATTTTTTTTTAAGTTATTCAAGGCTATATCTATATAATGAGACCAGCCTCATTAATTACTAATCTTTTCGATCGTATCTATTTAGTAACTCAGGGCTTTACGCTTCTGGCAGTACATTATTCAAGTGCTCTGTACCTAACAAATAGTCTGTAATTAGTTTGTGCTGCTATGTGAGTAACACTTCTTATTGATAATTTTTAACAGAAATCCAATTTTTCTGCTAGTTTTGGAAGAAGGATGAAGGGTGCTGTAGTGAGGCGTTCAGCTTGGAGAAACGAAATGGTAAATGCAATTTGGGCTAAAATTCATTAAAGTTATCCGTATAATTTTTAGATTTTTCCCTCTTGATCATAGAGAATGCGGCCAGAAATGTGGCTGTGGGGGGGTAACATTTCTAAACCAGCATTCAACACATCCGCCTTCTCGAATTTATTGCGATGAAACGCGTGAACTATTGCACAGTATAGCGACTTTCAGGTAAATTTAAAAATACTCCAATACACAGTTGCTGCTTTGTTAAATATTTGCGTGAAATTGAAGTAGGTGAAATGTCCCATGCTCACATGACAGTCGCTGTATGTCAGTTTGAATTTTTAATGCAGATACCTTTATATTATCGGTAAAGAATAACGAATGAAGCTCACTAGGCATTATATGAATATTCCAGATGTACGTTTGTCCTGCTCTCTGGTGCAGCCATTGAGCGTTTATACTGCGTTTACTGAACAAAAGGTTAGGCACTCTTTTAATCAGTTGCGAACTCTTGATCATAGAGCACGTGGCAACACATTATAGTATCGGGGTAACATATCTACTCCGGCATATAACATTTCGGTCATTTGATTTGCTAGCGACGAAACACGGAAACTATTTAAGAGCTTACAGAGCCCCGAAGAATTGCAGGTAAACGTAATTCAGCACCCAGTTCCACTTCGTCAGAAATTCTTTTGAAATTGAAGTAATTGTAAAATACCAACATAGTCGCTACGAGACAGCTCGACCTCTATATGCAGATGGTGAATATAACATCACGAAATAACAACGAATGAGGCATATGAAGCTTCTCAATACATTGATTTTCATTTGTACAAGATTTTTGTTCTCTGATGCATTCACTGAAGGGTCATAGTGTGTATTTTTAAAAATGTCCGACGTCGGGGCGACGAGTGATGTGAATAATTTAGTTATACCTTGAACCGAAATCAATTCGTTCATGCTCAGTGGTAGTGGTTGAGTAACCATTGCTCTCATTTTATTTGCTCGCAGGGCTCCTGAATCGCTAATATATTTTTGAACCCTCAGTTACCGTAAGGTAATAGGGTATTGTGATGCACGTATTTGTTGAAGATGTTGAAATTTATCCACTTATAACCTGCACTGAGTGTATAGATTTAAATTGATTGTTAAGAGCGCCTCATGCTTTAATGATTTATGTGCATATAAAGCGTACATAGATTATTTGCTAAAATATACTTACGACAGTTTGAAATTTTGATAATCGCAATCATCGCAATGCATCTGGCAACTTTTCAAGGCTGCGTGTAATGCTTGCACAATTAGCAACTATGTTTATTATACAAAATGTAAATTTTTAACATCACTACAGCACGTGAACCAATTGACAATCTCCATTGAAAATATGCAATTTCTCGCTCTTATAGTAGTGTAAAAAATCCTTAGTCCAGGAAGTAGTGAATCTTAGTCTTTGCTATGTCACTAATGCCCGCAATGTCGAACGATCTGAAAGGTTCAATAGAATTAAATCATTTACTATGACACCGCACAACGTGACTATCTGGACGTGGAGTACAGCTTTCTCAACCAGCAACAATTGATGGTGGGCTTTAAGTTATCATTACTAGGTAGCATAAAATACTTTATGTATTCACTTAAGTTATGACTTTTACATGTTTTCCTTCTAGTTAATTCATCGAATAAAAATATGTCGCTTGTTCCTGTCAAACTGATTGTAGCTCATAACCTTAGTTGAATATTAAGGAAATTGTCGCCAAGGAATTCTATGCATAACAAATCAATCAAACGGATAAAGAAACTTTGAAAACAGAAGTATGACAAAAAAATTCTTGACAGTATGTAGAAAAAAGTGTCCTCTATGAAACACAATCAATATTGTCCTCATGATTTATTTTTTATACAGCAATTAAACCTTTTTATTATTGAATAAATACCAACTCACTCATTCTGTGTATGGGAAACTGCAGGCTTCATGTACATTATAGGTGATTATCACGCACTGAAGGGTGCGCGTCTGAAATAAATCCACCGTGTAGCAGATTAATAAACAAATTCTGAAAAATTTTTGTTACCTTGCCAAGAATCTTCCTGTTAGTATCTCAGATTATGGGTTATTGAACTCCCGAATAACGAGTCTACGACTACGCCTAAACTGGTCTTATCCTGCCTTACTTGGATGTGAAATATTTATCCATATTTTTATTCAAACACAGCACGCGGCCATGCACGATAACGTAGTGTGGTGAGGCGTTGAACGCGGAGAGACTGCGCCCCTAGAGTGCAGCGGGCAATCAAAACTCACGATGAGTTTACCGTAGACTATATTCATTAGTTGCTAGGTCTTGATCACAGAGCATGTGACTTGCATTAGAGAATAGGGGTAACATATCTAAACTGGCGCATCAAACATATGTCATATGATTTCATATCACTGAAACGCGTAGACTCCTATTCATTATTTTATTTAATTATATAAAAGTTTATCAAACCCCTACGAATTGCTGTCAAAAGTAAGGTTAATCCAAGACACAGTTGCCGGTTCTTCAGAAAATCGCATGAGATCAAAGTAATTGAAAATTGTTAGCATTTCTTTATTGTCGATACATGGACGCTTTTCCTCTCAATAGAACTGGCTAATATAGCACCAAATAAATATTAACATGCGAGGCACATTACGCTTATATAAGCATTTGCTGTTAGGCGTACAAGTTATCTATTCTCTGCTGCAGCCGCTGAGGGTTCGTAGTGTTGCTATAGATGAGGTGTTGAAGCGGTAGAAAGGGCGATATTAATAGTACAGTTATGCTTCAAAAAAAGTCAATCTCGTGCGTAATCAGTGATAGCGGTATCAAATCAGTTCGGGAATGTATTAGGTATGAATGTTCAATAAATTGGTTTAGTATATTCTGAAACCCTGAATTTTCTCATAGATAATAGGGCGACTGTCGAGAGTACTATTAAAATTTAGTCGACGGATAATGGTCACTGAGTAAGGAATCGCAAATGAGAATTACACCGAATGTGTCGTTAATAATTTTCTGTAAAATTTTTCTTTTTAATGATATTTGATCATGTTAAACAGACAGAATTTATCTTTAAGCTCACTCCTGATCGCATTGAAATTGCTCATTTATTAGGTTGAAATTTCTCGCGCACCCAATTGGGTAAGTAAGCCCTAATTAAACCGAAGTAAAACGAATTAGGGTAACATTTCTCAACTAACATGCATTATTTCTGCCTGCTTTACCCAAAACTATCACTAAAATGAACTTTAGGTTAAAAGAACCATGTAAAATTATTTTGTTTCCATGATCCGTATGGGCTGGTTCTCCAAATGCTTCCTTAATTTAAAGTAATTAGAAGCTCTATGTTCCCTAACTTCCAGACTGCAGATAATTATTAGTAATTATATAGTACACTAATTATATAGTACACTACCATTCAGATTTATTTTGTTTCAGAGTCGTTGAATTTAATACTAATCTAAACGATATATTGAGCGTCATGTGGTATGAATGACTCCTGTTAGTTTACATGAGTTATCCCGCTACAGATGCGTAGCACAGCATTTTTTTTGTGATCAGCTGTGATCAACGAGTATCTGCGGATTTTTAAATGCGGATTTGTATTATGTTGATGCGAGTATTTACGTCAGAGTTTAAATAATTCAATCTGTTCAATAATTCAACATCAATTATTGAATATGGGTAAGCTAATTTAATTAATAGCTGGCGATATATTAATATTGAATCATTGAACAGCTCAACATTGATAGGTCCTCAGTTCTTCCCATATTACCGCATACGATAAATAGTATTTTCTTCGGCCATATGTATACAAATTATTCATTTTAGTAGCTTGTAGAATGATGAATTATTTAAGTGTTTTTAGTCAATTCGCACACGAAAAACGCGATAAAATAAACTTATCATGAATTTGTGTCAGCACTAAAATTTTGTTTTAATTTAAATAATGAAATATTTTTTGTTGATTTGTTAATTACTATTGATATCTGTTACTCTTTTTCCAGTTAACTGGTCATTTGTTCGAATATAGCCTGGATTGCCAAGTCTTCCATAGACAATACATATAATTACTGTGACTCTGAGAAAGCTTATCAAGCACGTCACATTTTATGCAGGGTGTGCAACTTGGACAACTCCTCCGTGAATTACCATTAAACTTTATGACTAGATTTCATGTGTTTTTGATACATTCTCCTCTATAAATAATTTTACGCATCATAATTTAAAACAGTACAGATTTCCATATAGAGAATCCTCTCATATTCCTCAGCACCTATCTTTTCAATAAGAGGCGCAGAGAACTTCATGAATAACAAATTAAATTCTTTTATTCATATCTTAAATAGACGCTTATGCGTGCAGACCGATTCGCCATGACTGAGTACGCGCGTTTTTTAGCTATGACTAAACTATTCAACAACAGCAGCCAAACCATAACCGCCCATCATGTGTGTGTGTGTGTGTTTCAGCGCAGAAAATTGCTGAATAAGAATCAATTTTTTCTCTCTATCATGTAATAATTTTCTTGTCAAGACCGCATGATAGATGAAACCCTCAGTCGGATGTGCTGCGATTCCAGCAAGCTAATGGCGGAATTATTCATAAAGTTATCCAGAGAAAAATACAGTAAGTTTCAGCTTACGGTGACCTTGAATAACAGATAAAAAATTTTCCATCATTGTTATCTTCGAATCGTTAGAGTGACTAATAAATAATAATAATGTCACTCGATTGTTCGAATCGCAGATCAATCATGAATTCATATGCGAATTTTTGCCTCGATAATTATTTGTGTTGCCCTGACTTTGGTTTTAAATCTATGGATAATCTAAATTTTATTCAAAGATCGAAAAAAAATGGTGCCAGGGGGCATGTATGACTCCAGTATTTTCAAATGGGTTACCCCGACAAGGTCCGTGAGCAGTCCGTTCTTTATAATCAGGGGTGACGGCCAGTAAAGCCTGCGGACCAACAAACGTAAATTTTAAAATATAGATAAAGCTTCTTCACTGCAATGTACTATCATCTAAATAAGATTCAACGCTTACGCAACGAATGTCTCATTACCGTCCACGAAGAATGGATTCTGTGTAGGATTGTCTTCTTCTTTCCTATAGGCAGCCAAGAGCAGCAGGCGGAAGAATCTGCTGCACTCAAGTCATTGTTGCATCCTGAAAATGTCAATCATATTACACTTAATTAATTAAAGGAGAACAACGCTGGCCCGGGATGCGTGCGAAGATGGAGCCGAGACTGCCTTCGCAGGAACTTCTTATCATTCCGATATTTCATTGGGGGAACAATGTCATGTGGTGGTATCGAGTTGTACTGAAGAGAACGACAGACTTTTGAGGGGGAAACTTGCCTGGTATTTTGTATGGATCATCTGACGGTGGGGCGGTGGCTGGTGTTAACGCTGGCTGGCTTCTTGCGCATCTTATAAAACATGCTTTTATAACATCTTATAGATATATTATGATATAAATATAATATGGATATAAGATAAGATGTTATAAAACATGGTTGTATAAGATTGGCACGCGTTTGTCTGTCTCGCAAAGTTGGCCATCCCAGGCCGTGTGTTGCATGTTATTCACACAGCAAGTCCGGCAGAAACGATGCGAGACCCGCCGTGCTGCTCTACGTTGCACTTTTTAGAGGCTGGCAATATCGTCTGATGTCAGCTGTACCGTGTCAGCTGTGCGCAGGAGTGTCAGCTGTGCGCAGGAGTGTCAGCTGTGCGCAGGAGTGTCAGCTGTGCGCAGGAGTGTCAGCTGTGCGCAGGAGTGTCAGC
>NW_025942346.1:55417-91419 GCF_000764305.2 Hyalella azteca
TGTTTGTTAGTGTATAATATGTTTGTTTATTATAATGCCCTTATATATGCTTTTATTATAGATCCTATATATTTGTTTATTATTGCGCCCATATTTGATCATTAATTAGTCATTAAAGGATGTACCTCTGGAAGATGGCGCCCGTCCTCCCTACCGCCCCCGCCGCCCGCGAGAAGAACAGAATGGAAGAACGCGACGATCGACCGCGCGCACCTCACCTTGCAACTGCTGGAAGCGCACTGACTCCGGAGGCGAGCTTGAGCTAGAGTGCAACTTCCTGCCAAGGCTCTACAGACAAGAAGTCTTGAGAAAAGCATCCTATGCATGAAGGAATTTTGATCCTGCTTACAACATTTAGACTTCATCGATGCTACAGAAAGATAAAACAATTCATTTTAGTATAATTAAAAATATTCTACGCAATACAAGGAACATTTTATTTGGATGGCATGAATATTGGAGCTTTCTAAATCACCTGCAGCATCAGATACTCTTGAGGACCTCAAGCACCACCATATGGCAACACCGTCCTGTACATGCCAAATGTCACCAGTTGCTCGAAATAACCTGGAATTTGGCAATTGTTGACGGCCTAGCCTTAATCCTGTTATATTTTATAGAACAAAAGCAATGTTTTCGTTTTTCTATTACTGAAATAGGAACCAGCAGATAGCTACTGCTATTTGCTGGTTTGTTTAATGGGTTTTAACATCTCAAGTTTTGGTTTGCTTGCCTGCAGGAAGAACTTGCGAAGCCTGCCGTGAATGACCGAGCTGGCGCTGAAACCTATTCTTCAGATATACAACTACATTTTGACATATCCTTTATCCCTCTATCTAGATTATTTTTCGAGATTTTCTTTCCTTATTTTATTTTCTTTCCTTATTTTATGCTGTAGAGTAAATAATATATCTAATTTATAATGCTATCATGAATTAATATACTCAATTTTTAGAGAAATGAATGATGTTGAGGCGTTTAACTTGGAGAGAAGTTACTGTATCATATATGAGAAAATCTCATAAAGAGTTAGCTGTGGACTCTATTAATCTGTTGCGAACTCTTGATCATAGAGCACGCGGCAACACATTATAGTATCGGGGTAACATATCCACTCTGGCATATAACATATCTTTCATTTGATTTGCTAACGATGAAACACGGAAACTATTTAAGAGCTTACAGAGCCCCGAAGAATTGCAGGTAAATGCAAGCGTAATTAAGCACCCAGTTCTGCTTCTTCAGAAATTATTTTCAGATTGAAGTAATTGTAAACTTCCAACATAGTCGCTCCGAGACAGCTCGACCTCTATATACAGATGGTGTATATAACATCATGAAATAACAACGAATGAGGCATATGAAGCTCCTCAATACATTGATTTTCATATGTACAAGTTTTCTTCTCTCTGATGCAGGCACTGAAGGGTCATAGTGTGTATTTTTAAAAATGTCCTATGTCTGATAGACGAGTGATGTGAATAATTTAGTTATACCTCGAACTGAAATCAATTCGTTAATGCTCAGTAGTGGCCTTTGAATAACCATTGCTGATGTAAGAATTGCTGCGGTTGCCCGTACCTTTGCTAATATATTTTTGAACCCTCAGTTACCGTTAGGTAATAGGGTAATATGATGCACGTATTTGAAGCTGTTAATATTCATTAAGTATTGAGAGCACTTATAATCTGCACTGAGTGTGAAGATTTAACTTGATTGTTAAGAGCGTCTCATGCGTTAATGATTTTTGTGCATATGAAGCGTACAGAGATTATTTGCTAAAATGTACTTCTGGCCACATTTAAATTTTGATAATCGGAATCATCGCAATGCATCTGGCAACTTTTCAAGGCTGCGTGTAATGCTTACACAATTAGCACTATGCTTATTATTCAAAAAGTAAAGTGTCTTGCTGCTAACACTTGCCTGCCTCTCAGGCCAGTGTCTTGGGTGAGAGTGTCTTGCTGCTAACACTTGCCTGCCTCTCAGTCCAGTGTGCACTCGTTCTTTCATGGCTTTGGCTTTTATTGAAGGATTTCTCTAGCCTAAGTGTTTTTACAAACCATTAAACTTCCATCCCCTTGTTATGTTACCCCCTAGCCTCATTTAATGAAAACAATATTTGCATATACTTTTCATCAATGGAAGTTACTGTCAAGACTAGCATTATGGAGAGTTGATGGCTCTTATTCTCATAACCTCTAATCTTAGTTGACGGCTCTCATTTATTATCCGCTCGGGCAGGACTGACGCCGCTGTGTCCGCCGACGTCCTCCGTTACGTCTTCGGTGCTCGTGCTGCAGACTGACGCGCCCACCGCGCGCCGCGTGTGCTCGGTGCTGGAGACGGCGGTTGCCCACGCCAGAGCTCCCCACCACGCGCGCCTTGCCACCGCCTTGTCCTAGGCAGCCACCGAGGGATATAGGCCACTTGGAACGTGGCGCGTGGGGGCGCGAACCACGTGTGTGGCGATCGTGCTGTGTGGCAAGCAGGGTGCTGGTGCTGCTGTGTGGCAAGCAGGGTGCTGGTGCTGCTGTGTGGCAAGCAGGGTGCTGGTGCAGGTAGTAGTGCTTTGGGGTGGCCACGATTACTGGCAGTCGTTAAATGATATGCAAATGAAGAAATGTGCATTGTAATACTGAAATAGACGTTAACAGTATGTTATTGTAATAGCTAACCTGCGAGGAGTAACATTTATTTCAAATTGCTTACCAATAACTGTAGTCCTGTTAATATCATCGAGAAGCTATATATTTTTTAATATATACATGCTGTCTGTGTTTATATACAGCTGTCGGGAAATATACAATTGCGTTTTTGGACGAAATGTGGAATTGACTGCCTGATCTTTGCCTTATGTTATTTCTCTGTTAGAATCTTGTATCATATTGACAACTTCATCAGCTGGGGAATCGATTCTTGCAAGACCTTACACAGTTACATGAGCTGCTTTGAGGCCGGCACTGTCTGCCTTGATGTGAGGTCACTGCCGCAGGAATGATTTTGAAAGCCCAAGAATAATGACAATTGAAAAATCTGCGCTTCTGGGTCATAATGCTATGCAAGACTGCTACTATAAGCTTACCTACATTTTTTATTCATTTTGTGAGCAGGAACTAAAGTATTAGTGATGGTGTAACTGTACTGTCGACCAATGCTAGTTCAATGTTGATTTAAATTGTGTACCAAAGATGGCAACCAAAGTAACTAGATGCAGCATTTTGGACTATTAGGTTGCAAGAACACGTCAATCGCTTCAAAATATGTGGAACATTTTTCGCAGAGCAGCCTCTGGAATCTTGAAACTTGGCTTGAATATGCCTATTAGAAATGAGCTGAAAATTGCTGGTAGGTATTCCATTATGTTTTAAATTAATTTGAATATGGAAGAAATATGTAGGAAGCTGTAAATATTGAATAACATGTTACATCCAACGTGCCCATTAATAGTCATCGAGCAATAAATATATTTTATACTCACACGAGACCTAAGTAAGTCGCACACAATTCCACCATTTCATTGTAGGGATAAAATCATGCCAACTCGGTCATTCATCCAATTCTTGTTGATAAATTAGTACCCAGCTTATCCAGGATGTTTTGTAATGCAAATAAAATGTAAATAAAATAAAATAAAACCGTTCAACACGCTTCGTGGTAAATGCAATCGAGGGATCTTCGCAACCAGCGATCTCACTCCTTCCTGTTGCTGTTTCATATCCATTGCCTGACTGATCAAAATATTGCATCGAACTTTTACAAATTGAATATTTAGACTTCATCAGCATCAGAAATTTCGATAGACTCGAATCAGCATGGACGTGTCAGCATCCATCTCACTTTCAGGGTACTAAAGCTGCATTTCAGTTAATCTTTTAGTAAATAATATCTTCATGATTTCATCTATTTCGCTCCTTACACTTTTTCAATTTCCCCTATTCGTTAATTTCGCTTCTTCCCTTTGCTTTTCCTCTTCGCTTACCTGTCTTGACTCAGAAGAGAAGCTAAATCGTCTGCATTTGTAAGTAGATTTCCTTCTCTGTCATGCGTCACGTCATGCAAACTGTCCAAACAGCAAAGAATAGTTATTGATAATCAACTGTTTTGCTGAGTATGAAACAGTCAATAAAATTACTATCTGTAAAATATTTTACTGAATTGAACGTGAAACATGATACTGAAAACACTTTACAAGCATTACGTGTCTGAAATTTCATGTAGATAAATTCTGCAGATGTGTACAATCTTTAACATTAATTTTCTTTGCTCACAAATTTGTCCCTATATTTCCTTGCAGATAGTCAAGTTATTTGCGATTCCCATGAGTGTAAAGTTGATGTTTTTTATCATTCAAAGGTGGAGTATCTGATTTAAATATTTATTAATTAATGGCACGCATACTTTCGCTGCTGCCCGCTGTCCTGGTAACTTGTGTTTGTGTGTTTTCTCTTCAACCCGCGGGAATGTTGTGTGTCGAAACCTAAGTTTATTTTTGATTGATAGCGTTTTTTATATACAAATTTGTTATATTGCATTGTTGTTATTAAATGAGTTTCTTTTTACCTAACAAAGCACGAGGTATTGACGCGCGGGGACAGGTAAGAATCATTCAAGTCTCACCATCGAAAAACTATTCTGCACTTACGAACTTTTTGGTTAAGAACGGCCGATGAGAAGCTTTTGACAGTGATGCTTAATTGCTTATTAAAACCTAGGTATTGTGGTTCATAGGTTCACGGCTCTATTTGTTCCGCAAGTCATGATGCGAGGAACTAAGCAACTTATTTCCTATGGAGTTGGCTCAGATAAGTTCTAGAGCGTCAATTGTGGAAAGGTTACAAAGTATGGATTAATGACCTGCGCTTCAATTACAGAACAAAAATTATAGTTTAACAAAATTGTTAAACTATACATCCCCTGAATGCATATCAGCAAAAACTAGCCAGCTTTGAGACTGTGGTGAAATTATATTTGAAGTAGTAAAGTTCTTGTGCCGGTACCCGGTCGGGCGATGAGGTTGAGCCACGGCCGAATTCTGCAGAGCTCACGTTCTGGAGCGCAGCCGTAGGCCATAAATTTTACTCCTGAGTGAGCCCTGGAGCAAACGCCCAGCCTTAGCATGAAATTACTTTGCTCAGCCACAGAACTAAGAGTCGTAGAATACGATGGAACATTGTAATCCAGACCAGTGACATATTTTAAAGATAATAAAGTCGTAGGTTTTCAGCCAATACGTAAGCATGCTCGCTCAATAAGCAGGTAGTTTCCATCTGGCTGCACCTAAACTGGCCTAACCTCATCTGGCCTTAACTATTCACGCTGCACCGACTCAACCACCGACAGGGTGGCCCAGTGGTTAAAGTTCAGAGTATCAGAATTGGCGCAGAGAGGCGCGGGTTCGATCCCAGCTCTGTGCGCCAGTTTCTGGTCAGAATCGGCGAGGAGGCCGGGCGGTTAAGCACAGCATAATTGTAGCAGCAAGTTGCGAGTTCGAGACCGCAAAATGCTGTGAATGTTCTGCGATGTTAAGAATCGGCGACAGGCCTACGGCCTAATAAACGTTGAAACCGCTATTATTAACTGTTTTACAGCCAATGACTGGCTCTACCAGCTAATTTAAATCGCCTCTCTAATTTCGTGCAGCCAGTTAGGTTAGGTCCGTTTGGGGTGGAGAAATGTGCAACCTGTGTGTGTAGCTTTGGCTAGATGCAGTATGGATATGCCTTAAGCATCCTTAAGAAATGGTTGAGGACGTCCTGCGCTATGGTTTTGAGCAGTCGACTTCATAGGCTGCTGTGCTCTCCAGCGTTTATACCCGCGGAAAGGAATATTAATTGAAGTGTGAAGTATGGCAAAGTTGGTCTCCGGCCAGCGGCCCCTCATGTTCATCTTCAGGTTCGCTAAAAGCGTTGAAATTAACAAGAATACAGCCAATGTTTCGCAAAACCTCGGTCTGCAAACGTAGCTCCGGAAGCGAGTGAAATTGCCCAATAAATGATAGTGTGCACCAAATAAAAATGTAATTAGCCTCAGAAATATTTAACACAATTGCGTATCATTTGCATAAATACCGTATTGACTCGCTTCTAACGAATGAAGCCTTCACTGGAACCGGATGATGATACTTATTCTGTAATTTACATAGATAACTTAATACTTATACGCTTCCTCGTATTTTTAAATCTTCAATTATGATTCAAAGCTAACTTACGGTATACCTTTTGCAGCGTCGGCATCGGGTCGCCTGCCGAAGACCACCACTGCTCTGGATGTAATGGACTATCATGACTCCTGCCCTCCGGAACGTAGCCTTCAACACTTCTGGAAAATCATATAGGCAGCCAAAAGCCACCAGACAGAACGAATCTCACCAAAGATTGTCATGATTGTCTCTCACCAAAGATTGTCAATTTTGTCATGATTGTGTCTCACCAAAGATTGTCATGATTGCCTCTCACCAAAGATTGTCATGATTGCCTCTCACCAAAGATTGCCATGATTGTGTCTCACCAAAGATTGCCATGATTGTGTTTCACCAAAGATTGTCATGATTGCCTCTCACCAAAGATTGTCATGATTGCCTCTCACCAAAGATTGCCATGTTTTTGTCTCACCAAAGATACAAAAATGGAACTCAGTACTCACTGCAGTGAGTGACAGACAGCACATTATCTCGTTGACAAAAACATGAAGTCACGGATGGACAGACAGACGGACAGACAGAGTGACAGACATTGCAAGCACAATAGTGCATTTTTTTCATAAATGAGAAAATGCGCTAAAAATCAAACAGCAAAAAGAAAACATGTCAAGACAACGTAATGATTATGCAAAAATAAGCAAAATGATCTTACTAAAACTTTGCGCAAGCACAATTTTAGCACATGGCACTGAAAGTTCTATCGAACGCTTATGGCTACATCGATCTGTCTGATTTTTGGTGGAGAGATGAAGAAAAACAAAGGGAACAAATCCTGACCTTCCAAAATTTTTTAACTCTATTAGGTACTTTTCAAGTTACAGCCATTCAAAGTTGAGTATTGTTTTTTTTTTTTGGGACACCCTGTATAACTAACCACGCCATTCACGTGTGACTGCATGATGTAATCATTGTAATGTAACATGTAAGTAACTCCGACAAACTCAATTGCTTCTCAAGTCACAATTGAGTGAAAGTGAATGACATTCTTCTTGTCCTTCAGGAACTCTCTAAATTGTGCACCAGCCACCAGGCGACCATCCTCACATTTTTGTTATAAGAAATATATTGTAGAGAAAATATTTTTGCTTAGGTTTTCAAAAGTCCATGTTAGCCTTTGTGACTTTTTGTTCAAAATTAATCTGATCCTCATCTGTAGACTGTGAATTTAGTCTGTGGGTTTGTTGGATCTGGGCCATTGATCACAAAATTTGATCATGAAATTCATTGATCATCCAAGTTGGGTGGTTGGGCCCTCCCACCATCGCAGCCCAGGCTCCCACCAGTTTGATCTGATACTGAAGCTGGTCAGCTGGACTGCAGGCTGAGCAGCTGAGCCTAGTGAAGGAAGATCAGCTGGGTTCATCTTCCAAGACCTGTCACCTACATAACTGTTACTGACTCCAGCCAATTAGCAGCCATTATAGCATTAACTAATTTTACTTCAGATTTAAGCATGTTCTGGATCTGGCTCATTAGGATCTATCACAATTTCAGCCAATTTCTTTGCTAGGAATTCATCAAACTTGTTTCTGTCTTTAGTTTTTTATGCATACTATAAAATATGTCATGCTGTCTACAATCATATCTGTATGGGCTACAGCGTACGTTGTATGCACAATAACAAACAAGCATTATTTGGTAAGGGATCTTCTAAAAACAACAAATAGGGTGAAAGTCAACTGCCAAGTGCCAACTGGTTTCTTGGGTGACAGTGTTTCATCCTTTACAAGCTTCACTTGTAAAGTATGTCTTGTTTGTCTGTAACACACAGACAAAACAGCACCGTCAACCAGGGCTACTCGGGATGGGCAGGGTAACTCGGGACAGTCCTCTGACATGGCGTAAAACTGTTTTAGTAGCAAAACTAATTGGAATATTGCAAAACTAAATATAGTGGCATAAACGTCAGCATTTTTCCTATCTATGTACTATAAAGGAAGTTCAAAAATACTACATAAACTAGCTTTGAAAAATTCCTGAAAAAAATGGTGAAAAACAATATTTTGAAAAGTTACTTCTGCCAAGGTGTTTAGTAAAAAAAATATTTGCCATATTAAAAAATTTTGCTTAGAAAAAAGTGGCAACAAGTGTCAGCATGGAAACTTTATTTGCGGAATTTACAGACCTCAATCCCCAAAAAATGGCGGCTATTTCCGCATGGCGGTGCTACTCGGGACACCCCCCAGGGCTATTCGGGACACCCCCAAAAACGCATTTACAGTAGAACCTCAGTTAGCAAAGGCTCCAGTTACAAAAAATTGATCAAAAACAAAGAATATTGATTACATTTACCTCACTTGGCAAAAAATGTCACTTTTAGAAAAATTAGTGCATCATTGGTCATCACAAAATTGTGTATAGAATGTCATATATTTAATTGTGCACCAGGCATCATGGAATGAAAAGTAATTGACCTAAACTATGCTTTATTTCTCCAAAACATATGGTGGTTGTCACTAAAACATTTCTTTCTGTTTCAGGTATGGTATGTTTTTCGTGATCTTTTTTTATAGTAAATTCACTTAACCCAATTAAAATGGTGTGAAATTACAAGCCATCCTGTAAGCTTACAGATACAGAAAAAATGCTGCAAGGCTGCTGATATGAAGCTTGCAGTGGACAAGGTTGTTGTAAATGCTCAATGGCATGTTCATGGATACGGTGATATTGCCTCAATAATATGGTAATTAATGTACCGTAAAATGGGGTAACTTTGACCGGCAGGGTAACTTTGACCACTTTTCGTTTTTTCAACAAAAACCCCCAAAACTCAAAAACGATTCAACATAGAAAAATTTTGTCAATGGCCATCAAAGGCCTAATACTGAGGCTACGTAACACAATAGAAAGATTTAAAAAGTTTGCATATCTAATAGATTAAAAAATTTAAAATGTGACCCACGAAAAAGAGCTATTATTTAAAGCCTGTCGAAGTACCCCCTGCAATTTTTTTATTTTTTGGTAAAATAACTCCAGGTTTTGATGCATTGTAGTAGAACTCTTCTAGTTACATATGCAAAAGACAAATTTTAGAAAAGTGTCATAGTTTGCAAATGGGGGGCGCCGCCCCCCAATGGGGTAACTTTGACCACCTAATGGCAATAGAGTATAGACCTGTATTTTGCATGTTTCAATTTAAGTTTAACTTATCTAGTAAAAAAATGGCATCATTTTGAAAAAAAAGTGGTCAATGTTACCCCAGTTTACGGTATATGGTAATATAATATAAATAGAGGAAAAACAAGTAAAAATCACAGAAAATGTCATTTATTCTACCTCTACATCATCTACAATGAAAGAGGAGGACTTCAGAGTACTGTTAGTAATGGGTGAGTGCACTCTGCACGTTTCAAATGTTTTAAAATGAAGTTTTATTCCAAGTGTCCTGAGTAGCCCCCTTTGACGGGGCTACTTGGGACACTTTTTTTTTTGCTTCTGGCACCTTACGAATAGCATATGGAATTTTTTTGGAGAAGCCATGTGATAGCCCTTGCAAAGAGCTTTGAAATGAGCCTAAACTTGTTTATGAAAAGTTTTATGGTAAGACGTTATGAATGAAAAATGTTCAAAATCATCCCGAGTAGCCCCGGTTGACGGTATACTATAGAATGCCACCATGCGGGGTAACATAGACCACATTTAGTTTTTTAACAAAACCCCAATAACTCAAAAACTATTTGACATAGAAAAATTTTGTCAATGAACATTGAAGGCCTAATACTGAGGCTACAAAACACAATAGAAAGATAAAAAATTATGCATATCTAAAAGGTTAAAAAATGATAAATGTGACCCATGAAAAAGAGCTATTATTTAAAGCCTGTCATAGAACCCCCTCCAATTTTTTATTTATTGGTAAAATAAACTCCAGGTTTTAGTGCATTGTGGTAGAACTCTTCTAGTTACATATGCAAATGACAAATTTGAGGGAAGTGTCATAGTTTGCAAATGGGGGGGGGGGGCTGCCCCAAATGGGGGAACTTAGACCACCTAACATCAGCCCTGATGGGGTAACATAGACTGGCTTGGAAATTAACTAAAATTACCATATATAATGTATTTCATGTTTGATACACCTATTAATGTTTTTTCTTTATGTTTCAGACTCTACAGAGCCTTGTACCGGTATATGGTAATTTTAACTTAATTTTCAAGCCAGTCAATATTACCCATTCACGGCTGACATTAGGTGGTCTAAGTTCCCCCATTCGGGGGTGGCGCCCCCCATTTGCAAACTATGACACTTTCCTCAAATTTGTCATTTGCATATGTAACTAGAAGAGTTCTACCACAATGCACCAAAACCTGAAGTTATTTGGAGTTATTACCAAAAAATATAATTGATATTACCACCCAGTCTAAGATAGGTACCCCAGGAGCTGGGGTAACAAAGACCATCACTTTTTTTTGAAATTACATCAAAACTGTGAGAGGCAGGAGCCAGCAATTTATGGTGAGTGAACCTAGAGTTTAGACCTCTATTTTGCATGTTTCAATTTAAGTTTTATTTAGCTAGTAAAAAAATGGCATCATTTAAAAAAAAGTAGTCGAAGTTACCCCATTTATGGTACTTCAATGATCCCGTCAAAATATTCTGCTCAAGGTAATAAAAACAAGTTGATCTAAAACGTTTCCTTAAAGATCGCATAGTTGCGGTCATGTCAGAGTGGTCAGACTGCATTATCATGTGATCAGTTGCCACTTAAGTGAAGACAAATGTTAGTGTTGACTGTTGTTAGGGTAAAATTAAAGATTAGAGGTAACATGTGCACAGGAGTTAGTAAAAAGTTTGCGGCTGCTGGTTGTAAATGGCTTTTAATGGCTGATGTATGGAATTCTTGGCTCGAAGAAATTAAATCACAGCTTGAAGAAATGGAATCACGGCTGGCAAATCCATAATACCTTGGCTCAAAAAATTCAGTAGCAGCTCGCCAAGTAGATTTATTCCATGTCTGCCTTAAAGGGGAATGGAGCCAGTGCCCCTCAAGTTTCGGCATTTCTGATGGTTGTAATTGCTATAAAGTTTAGGGATTCCTGCAGTATCCAAGAAAGTATCTGGAAGAGCCTCATTTTCATAGTTAATTTTCCTACTTTAATACTAGTTTAATTACAAGCTGGCAGTGAATAAATAGTATTGGCATTTATTGGCCTTTATTTATGAAATCTCAGAGCATGACCAAATGTTAGCTATAAGATTTTCCCTAGATGACCATGAGCCAATGCAAAATCATCTTATTATGAAAACGTTATCCGAACCTCGTGAGAGTTTTACCAGGAGAAGATCTCTTGAGAAACTGCTTCAATTTGACAGATCTCAGCTTGGTCATTATTCTTGAAAAACTGTTTAGTTGTATTTCTCAGTGATTTGAAAAAAAAAATTTTGTATTTGCAGGCTGCAAACTCCTACTTATGATATAGATACATTTGACAATGCTGGATAAACATTGAGCTAACTATTAATGCAAAGGAGCTTGTATAGCTAGAGCTGTGTCATCATGGATGCAACAAGATTATACCCTGAAGAAAAAAACAGCCTTGAATTTCTGGGTAGTGCAGATCCATTGCTCACCCACGAATTTTGCCAGTTGCTGAAGACATTCTTGGCCAAGGGTGAAGCTATCAGTCCAAAAATGTATGTGTCTGCTGCCAAGAAGTTGAATATTCAGCCCAGTGAAGTAAGTACCTATGCCTTGCTTGTATGATGAGATGCAAGTCATTATCTAGAAAAGGCAAGTGTCCCCAATGATTCATATTTCAGTCAATAAATACATACAATATGAGCCATTTTTTATGTATTGTGTGTAATGATCTCCAAAATGAAGTAATATTGTAATAATTGCTGTCTAATGTTATTGTACCTACTGGGGTTGTAGTCTACAGCTATTATTTTGCCCATTTTGTTTGTTAGATGATATTCCTAAGTGTTGGAAATGTAGGTATTCAATGATTCCTAATAAATTAGTTTCCTTCGATTTAAATATAGCATGTTGCTCTACCACTTGATCACAATGTGTATTGTTGTGTAATTGTTGACCTATTCAAGAACATATTTTATTAATGTAAACTTGAATTTGTGATGTGATTGAATCATTTTATTTTCATCAGTTTATAATCAACTCAGGAAGTGAAATTAGGAGAAAATTAGATAATTAAAAGACAGCTCAAAATTATTGTGTGCATGTCAGTGGATGAATGGGAGAGCCTCATGATTTCACTGTTCAGAATAAGAACTGTGCCTCATGGGTTCACTGTTCAAAATAAGAACTGTGCCTCATGAGTTCACTGTTCAAAATAAGAACTGTGCCTGTCTCTTATACACATCTAGATGTGTATAAGAGACAGGTACGAGTCTGTAAATAACGCTGGTATGCTTCCTTCTTTGTTTTCAGCTTAGCTAAAACTGTACTGTTCATCCACCGATTTTTTTTTAACTCCACCAAGCTTAATTTTAGGTACATACGCAGCAACTGCAGACATAACCGTGTCCTTGAGAAGTGACCATGACTCAGCCACATTCATGTCCTTAATACATTCCGAAATATTCATTGCATTCACTGCTTCTCGGAGTTTATCATAGTCGCCTTTCGCAAAATTTAAACGCTCACGCTTCCGAGGCGTCTTTTCTGTACAGCACTTGAGTCTGAAAATTATGTAGGTAGGATTCCTTACATTAAGTTATTATGGAGGTAGGATTCCTTACATTAAGTTATTATGTTGGTAGGATACCTTACATTAAGTTATTATGTAGATAGGATTCCTTACATTAAGTTATTATGTAGGTAGGATACCTTGAGTTATTATGTAGGTAGGATTCCTTACATTTTCCTTCTCTGTCTCTCTCGTGCGGGCGACCGACGTCCCGTGTAAGCGACTTCTTGTTTGAGTGTCTTCGTTTCTGTTGCTTTTCACCTGCCCCTCCTTGGCACGTCGTCTCTTTGAGATGCTAACGCTGCTTACTTCGAGCCAGCTTCAGTGGGCTGGACAATTGAGACTTTCCGCCCCTTGTGGGTAATGAACAAATTTTGATTTGAGAATCTTTCGATAACTGAGACCTTCCAACTCGTTGGTGAGGTTCAGCTTGACTCTCGGTGTGGGACGCCTGTCGGAGACCACCACTGCAGTGCATAGAATGGACCATCATGATCTCTTCCCTCAAGAACCCTATATCACTATGACTGTATCCCCTGCCTATAACACTTCTTGACTGTAATATTATCAGTCGCAAGCCACCAGACGGATCACATCCATTGAATTAGATCAATCAGCCAGAGGAAAATAGCCTGACGTAGAATGGCCCAGCATCGTCTGACAATACGCGAAAAAAATTTACACCACCCGGACGGAGCGTGCCGGAGCCGTCCGTATCTGTCCCGTGTGTCGAATCAGCCTACGGTCGAACGGCCACGTGTCGTACGACGATAAATTTTGGAACAGAACTCTGCTATTTAAAACCTAACCCCATATGCTGTGAGCTAAAAGTTACGTAATTTAGCGAAGCTGCGGAAGTCGCTCGTCGAAAGACGATAGATTTTGGAACAGAAATAGGCTTTCGGAAACCTAAATTCGGATGTTGTGAGCTAAAAGTGACCGTCTGGTGGTGCACGGGGGAGCGCAGCCCTACACCACAAATTTAGCTCGTAAACAAGCCCTGGCGCCACCGCCTACCCTATAATGCAATAACTAAACTCAGCTCACACCCAAGAAGCTGTAGGTAACTGAGTCATCTCCCCACACCAACTTTCAGCAACATCTACCTCACTCCACAGCCTGCTGAATCAAATAGTCAATTGTCAACAGGTCCTACTCCACAGAATTTTACCCCATACTATCACTTCTTACACACGCCGTAAGCCGTACTTGTCGCAGGCCACGCCGGATTATCGTAAACCTGCTCTGCTATTTGCAGGACTGGCGTAATCCCGCTGCACTCCACGGGCAGAAGCGCAAACCGCCGTCCCTATAACGCCATGCCCCGGCTCTCCCCCTTCGCAGCCATATGGCTTTCTTCAATTGCTGATCAGTTGTGCGCCAGGATAGGTTAGGTTAGGTTTGGTTAGGTTAGGTTAGGTTAGGTCCCTCCATCGCGCCAGGCGCATTACTGATCGGGCAACGAGAAAAGCCTTCTGCTGGCTTCGAAGGGGGAGAGCCGGGGCATGGCGTTATAGCTAGGGACGGCGGTTTGCGCTTTAGCCTGTGGAGTAGAGCGCCATGAAGCAGTGGCTGTGACGTAACGGCGCTGTTATGTCAGGCGCTTATTTTCAAAAACCGCGAATACACCAGGCTGTGTTTAATACAAGCACGCAACAGTTTGGCTATTTGCCCACGGATGTTGCTTCGGTGGCTTGATGTTATCTGGCTGATTGATTCATATCCAGGAAAGGAAATGACGCCTATGGCTTTAGGCACTTAAGCCCACAGGCTAATATGCCCTCTAGCGTGATTACGAGCGGAAAGAAATAGATATTGAATTGTGGGCAAGGGCTATGTAGCGGTCTATACTGCGTCCCGTGCACGGCAGGATGAATGCAGTTCCACTGGCGACCTGGGCTGGTTGGTCGCAGTCCGTTTTCCGCAAGTTACAGTTCGATCTAAACAGGATATGAAGTGATGATTCGATGCAACGCGTTCAGTGGTGGACTCTCTGGGCTATTCGCTTCAGTATATGGTGGCTACAGCTCCTAGTATTTAGTGCAGGATGATGTCATGAGCTGGTTACTGACGGCAGGGTTAATACGTGGCTGATATGCGGTCATCCGGAAATATGCTAGGAATTCCTTTCAGAGCAGATTGGTGCACAAATTTGGTGGTGCACGGCTGCGTACCCCTCGGTGAGAGATAGCTGAAGCGCTAGTAAATATGTGGCTCTAATCTAACTAGCTTATTGATCTCACTTCTTTCTTAGGTATCTTAAAGCATCGCACGCCTACCACTTTTTCCATTTATTCAGCTTCGCATCCAACCATAATCATCTAGATGACTTTTGGGCGAAGCTTCAAAAATATATATTACGAGGCGGAACCTTCAACAGGAGAAAGCATAGGCGGAATGTTTATAACATCGCGAAGACTGAGCATGCGCGAATTTCGTGCGACGACTTACCTATTCTGTATAGGTGGCAATCTTCAGCACGCTATCATCGGCAGTATGCAAATTTATCATTCATAATCACAACGAACACATTCACCGAGTATATGGAAAAATCAGTGCTGAAATATGCTTGGCGTGGAACACTTGCTTCTTTTCTATAAGGTACACGACTACATTATACATGCGGCTATCAGTCTGATGTGCTGCGATGCCAGCAAGCAAATGGAGGAACTATTCACAAATATATTCCAAGGAAATCATAGGAAGTTTCAGCTTGAATGCGGTATTCATTCAGCGGAGAGCTGGAATGCGATATTCATTTTCCTGAAATTCACGTCATTGACTCGTCAGAGGAACCAAACAAAAATAATGTTACGCGGCTCCTCGAGTAGCAAATTAACTAGATATTTGGAGGCAAATAGTATGCATCCACAGTTTTATGTGAACTTTTGTAGCGTAAATTTTTATTTTAAATTAATGGTTAATCAATATTTCAAAATCATTTAAGTTATATTGCAAGAGTTTGGGGCTAGTTTGAAGCCTGGCTGTTTACACGAGTTACCCCAACAAGTTCGCTTAGCATAACATGACTTTTCAACATGTAGTCGCATCATTTTCTCTTCTTTCCATGTATAAACTGACTAGAATTAAAATTAAACCCTTACCCGAAAAGCGAGATTGTCTTTCTCTTTTATTTAGCATCCGGTTGAATATAATTTGATGAAGAGAGGAAGTTGAAGATAAAAAGATTAATGAAATAGGTACATATAAAATCAGGTAGAGGATTATTCGATAGTAGGATAGGATAAATGGACAAACTATGTGACAACGGCTAGGAAAACTTAACCAGCAACTTTCTCAATACAGGATATAAAAATGGGTTCCAGTACACATTATCCATTGAATATATTTAAATATATAAATCTTCATGTATATATAAAATAAAATGCTAGGACTGATAGTAATAGTAAAAGCGGTTTTTAACGTTCATTAGGCCGTTAGACCTGTTGCCGATTCTTAACATCACAAATAATTACATGCCGCATGTTGCGGTTATCGAACCCGCAACTCACTGCTCCAATCCCTGTACTCTAAACTGTAACCACTGGGCCACCCTGCCCTTAAACTTGCCAAACGTCACTATGAGAACTTAGATGAAGGATCTATGACGAATATACATCATAGATCGAATGACGAATATACGTATCGTAGATACTCTCGGTATCTGTAGATACTCTGAGTATCGTAGATACTCTGCGTCTCATAGAAACTCTGGGTAAATAGTCTGGGTATCTGTAGATACTCTGGGTATCGTAGATACTCTGGATATTGTATACTCTGAGTATCTGTAGATATACTCTGGGTATCGTAGATATTCTGGGATGGTACTAGTAGATACTCCCGTCGGCAGATAGTTATAATAATTAATAAGCAACGTGAACTGCTTATCGGTTTCACCGCTCTGCATTTACTAGAATTTGAAACAAGAACCAACACCAGGGGCCACGGCTATAAACTAAAAAAATATAACTCAGTACTCACTGCAGTGAGTGACAGAGAGCGCATTTTTTGGTCGACGAAAACTTGAGGTCACGGACAGACGGGCGGACAGACGGACAGACAGACAGACGGACGGACTGACATGGCGAGCACAATAGTGCATTTTTTCTATAAATGAGAATGCGCTAAAACAGCGTTGGAACACATCCATGCGGCAACATTTCTTCTCGCTTCGAGTCACCGACATGTGGAACATCCTTCCTGATAGCATCGTCGACGCTCCGAGTATGGACATCTTCAAGAACAGACTAGACGAAGCTATGCAGGAGCATATGTTCAGTCTTAAAATGCCTAGCAATTTACGGACCACTCAATAAGTCCAGCAGCTATCTCAATCAATCGTCAGCTATGGAAAGATCGGGTTCCAAAGGCCGGATCCCTTGTGAATCAAGTCACGAAAAGTTCAAGAATCGGCAACAGGCCATGGGCCTATTTCTTCAACGCCGACACTTCTATTCTATTCTATCACTCGAATCTTCTTCTGCATATGTTTCTATTTAGTTTGTAAAGTAAATTAATTTTGTAAAAGTCATTGCCAGTTAGTAAGCGACAATATTGGCTGTGGTAAATGTTGTAATACACGCCTTATTTTCACAGGAATAAAGTTCGTATTCAGATGACCGTCAGAAGTTAGATGTTCTGGCTTCAAACACCGTATCAGTCTCAATATATCCGTCGAGCTGAAAGGTTCTTCCCACTGCCGTAATGTAATGTAAGTTCTCTGCCACGTACATTACTCATTGTAAATCAGTTTATTATTGTTTATGTTGCTGATTATATTTTAGTTGTAATTTTTTATTTAGTATATATCTATTACTTTTATTCCAGGTAACTGGTCATTTGTTCGAATATAGCATGGATTGCCAAGTCTTCCTTATTTTACTACATAGACAATGCAGATAATTACTGTGACTATGAGAAAACTTAGCAAGCACGTCTCATTTTACGCTGGGTAACGTGAACATCTCCTCCGTGAATTGCCATTATACATTATGACAAAATTTCATGTCTTTTCATACATTGGCCTCTTTAAATAGTTTTAGGCGTCATAATTTCGAGACTACGTGCACCGCATTAGGTTAAATAGTAATTCCATCTGTAACTCTCCGCACCTGTCTTTCCAAAAACAGGTGCAGTCAACATCAAAAATAATTGTACGAATTTTTCAGAATTTCCTCATTCAACTTCTGCTGTCTCAACACTGATCGGTCATGACTGAGCACGCCCGTTTTTGAGCTAATACTGAACTATTCCGCCACAGCAATCAAACCCCAGCCGCCATTGGCGACAGTAAGCAAATTTATTAACCTTATCACAACGAGCACATACATCATGTATGTGTGTGTTTCAGTGCGAAAATTGCTGAACGCGATAAAATTTTTTCTCTTTAATATGTAATCATTTTCTTGTCACGATCGCATGATATATGCGGGTCGCCTGCCGAAGACCACCACTGCCCTGGATGTAATGGACCATCATGATTCCTGCCTTCCGGAACGTAGCCTTCGACACTTCAAGCCGTCCGTATCTAGGCCGCGGGTCGAACCAGCCCTCGGTCGAACGGCTACTTGTCGAAGGACGATAAATTTTGGAACAGAACTATGCTATCTGAAACCTAACCTCAGATGCGGTGAACGTAAAATTACGTAATTTAACGATGCCCGGAAGTCAGATTCGATCCGCGGCCTGGTGGTGCACGGCAGGTTCAATGCGAGGCCGGAGGAAGCCAAAGCCGAGTGGTGCACGGCTGATTGGTGGATGCCCGGAGAGATCCAAGGCGTTCGATTCAGCGCTTATTGGTGCACAAAATTGGTGGTGCACGGCTGCGCTCCCGATATATGCAACCGTTTGTCGGATGTGCTGCGATGCCGGCAATCTAATGGCGGAATTATTCATAAAGTTCACCTGATAAAAATACAGTCAGTTTCAGCTAATGGTGACCTGGAATGAGGTATAAATTTTTCATCATTGTTATTTTCGAATCGTTCGAGTGACTAAAAAATAATAATAATGTCACTCGATTGTCCGAATCACGGAATAATCAAGAATTAAAAGACGAATTTTCGCCTCGATAATTATTTGTGTTGCTTAAACTTTGCTTTTAAATCTATAGGTAATCAACATTTCATCTAAAATGTTGCTAGGCTTCTCGTTTTCTGTGATCAGTGGTCACAGCCAGTAAAGTCAGCGGATCAACTAACGTAAATTTTGAAGTAAAGTCTTTTCCTCTCCCTCTCATGTACGAATTATCTTAATAAGGTTCCACTCCTACGCAATGGATGTCTCATTACCGAACACGAAGAATGGATTCTGTGAAGGGTTGTCTTCTTCTTTCCAATAGGCAACCCAGAGCAACAGGCTGACGAATCTGCTGCACTTAAGTCATTGTTGCATCCTGAATATGTCAATTATATTACACTTAGAGGAGGGCAACCCTGGCCCGGGATGCGTGCGACGATGGAGCTGAGACTGCGTCCGCAGGAAGGTGCTTACATTCGGATATTGTTCTGGGGAAAATGTCATGTGGCGGTATTGAGTTGTGCTGAAGAGGACGACAGACGGATATTGTTCTGGGGAAAAAGCAGGAGTGTCAGCTGTGCACAGGAGTGCCAGCTGTGCGCAGGAGTGCCAGCTGTGCGCAGGAGTGCCAGCTGTGCGCAGGAGTGTCAGCTGTGCGCAGGAGTGCCAGCTGTGCGCAGGAGTGCCAGCACCACCTATATACAGCAGACACTATATATATAGACTAAAATGCTTATCATAATTGCATCCGGCGGTGCTGTTATATGGCACAATAATATATAAAGATAAGTTAAATAAATTATTCTGACTGACTGAGAAAATCAGGCAAGAACGTCAACTATTGGCAGTGTAAGAAACCTGAGCATCTCATTAGTGAATTTAATACAAATTATACAAGGTAACTGGAGTTTCTGACATATTGCCATTTAAAGATAGTTTCATTGATCTCCTCTTCAGGAAAGACTTCTGACGCGTGTCTGTGCTCGTCAGAAGTCTTATGGCATTTCGCGCTCCTAAGGGGATTGTTCCTGAGCGCCCCACAGCTGCGCTAGCGATGTCTGACTGCGGGCTTCAGTTGTGGGGTTAAGTTATTAAGTAGGTAGGATTCCTTACATTAAGTTATTATGGAGGTAGGATTCCTTACACTTCTCTTCTCTGTCTCTCTCGTGCGGGCGGCCGACATCCCGTGTAAGCGACCTCGTGTTCGAGTGTCTTAGTTTTTGTTGCTTTTCACCTGCCCCTCTTTGGCACTTCGTCTCTTTAAAATGCTAACGCTGCTTACTTCGAGCCAGCTTCAGCGGGCTGGATAATTGAGACCTTCCACCCTTGTGGGCGATGAACAATTTTTGATATGAGAATCTTTCGATAACTGAGACCTTCCGTCTCGTTGATGATGTTCAGCTTGATTCTCGGTGCGAGATAGCTAAATAGCTGAAGCGCCAGTAAACATGTGGCTACTAATCTAACTAGTTTATTGATCTCACTTCTTAAGCATCATACAGCATCGCACGAATCGGGGGCCGTACTTTTAAAACTCGCTAAGTGAACGTAAGTACTTACGCTCTATTTTCTTGTCTATGATTGGTGGATTTTGCTTGAAAGGCCGTCAATTATTGGCTGATGAACTTACGATCTCTTAACTTTTTTTGAAAGTATAGTGAACGTAAGTACTTACGCTTTATTTTCTTGTCTATGATTGGTGGATTTTGCTTGAAAGGCCGTCAATTATTGGCTGATGAACTTACGATCTCTTAACTTTTTTTGAAAGTATAGGCCCGGATTATTTACAGATATTCAGCTTAGCAGCCACCCATCATCTTGTAACTGCTTAGATAGGCTTCAAAAATATACATACTGAAGCGGGACCTTCGCCGGGCATGATGACGTTTCGAAATGTCTGTAACATCACGAAGACTGTGCACGCGCGTGCTTCGAGCGATGTTTTACCAATTCTGTATTGGTGGCAATCTTCAGCACGCTATCATCGACAGTAAGCAAATTTATTAATCATAATCACAACGAACACATTCATCGAGTATGTGGAAAAATCAGCGCTGAAATATGCTTAGCGTGGAACACTTCGTTCTCTTCTATAATAAGGTACACGACTACATTATACATGCGGCTGTCAGTCTGATGTGCTGCGATGCCAGCAAGCAAATGGAGGACCTATTCACAAATATAATCCGAGTAAAACATAGGAAGTTTCAGCTTGAATGCCGTATTCATTCAGCGGCGAGCTGGAATGCGGTATTCATTTTCCCGAAATTCACGTCTTTGACTCGTCAGAGGAACCAAACAAAAATAAGGTTACACTACTCCTCAAGTAGCAAATTAACTAGATATTTGAAGGCAAATAGCATGCATCCACAGTTTTATGTGAACTTTTGTAGCGTGAATTTTAATTTTAAATTAATGGTTAATCTATATTTCAATGTCATTTAAGTTATATTGCAAGAGTTTGGGGCAAGTGTGAAGCCTGGCTGTTTACATGAGTTACCCCAACAAGTGGGCATAGCATAACATGACTTTTCAACATGTAGTCGCATCATTTTCTCTTCTTTCCTTGTAAAAACTGATTAGAATCAAAATTGGTCCCTTACCCAAAAAGCGAGATTGTCTTTCTCTTTTATTTATTATCCGGTTGAATATAATTTGATGAAGAAAGGAAGATGAAGATAAAAAGATTAATAAAATCGGTACATATAAAATGTAACATATATACAGGGCCGATAGGGGATATATGTACCGGTACAGGGCCGGTACATATATCCCCTAGGGGGTTCAGAACCCTTGGACAATTGGGTATGAAGATGAGCTAAATGCGTTGAATGAGAGAGTGAGTGCGGCGGTGCGTTTGAGAAATGAAAGAGTGCAACTGGTGGGGAATAGGAGAAGTCTGAGGCAGAGGAGAGATGGCAGACTGATGGAGAGGCTGGAGAGAGAGGTGGCTGGAGCGAGAGAGGAGGTGAAGCAGGCGAGGAGAGCTTTGCGAAGACGGTTGAGGCGGCTTGAACGAGAGTGGTGGGAGAATAAGATTAGGGAGCGTGAGGAAACGTGTGCGACAGGGAGAGTGGGTGACATGTACAAGTGTTTGAGGAAGATTGGCACGAGGAGATGTAACGCAGGAGCGAGTACGAATATATGTGTGAATGAATTTGAGGAGCATTTTGAACGAGTGACGTGCGAGAGGTATGAAGAGGAGCCGAGAGTGATAGAACGGGCGGTAAATGGTGCGACTGACCTGCGAGAGTGTGAAAGAGCGAAAGAGGCAAATGATCGACTGAATGAAGTGCCTGAAAAAGAAGAGATTGTAGCGGCTATGAAAGAAATGAAAGAGTCGGCGCCTGGGGAAGATGGAGTGAGGATTGGATATATTAAGTGGGCGGATGAAGGAGTGAGAGACAGAGTGATTGAGCTGGTGAGAGAAATGTTTGTGAAGAGAGCGGATGCTTGGGATGAATTTTTGAAAGTAGGCGTTATGATTCCGTTATACAAGAAGGGTGATAGAAATGACTGTAATAACTATAGGGGGGTATGTCTGTTGAGTATGGGGAGCAGAATACTTGCGAGGGTGATAGCGAAGAGAGTGGCATGGTGGGCTGAGTCTTTGGGGTTGTTGGATGAGGAACAGGCAGGTTTTCGAAAGGGCTGGTCGACAGCGGATGTGGTGCAAATGATGGTTCGTATGCAAGAGGACGTGGTTGATTTGAAGAGAAGAATGGAACTGAATGAGAATGGGGGCATGAATGAAGAGGAGTGACCTGTGGCGAGACTGCTGGATTTGAGAAAAGCGTATCCGAGAGTGAACAAACCGGGTTTGTGGAGGTTGCTTGAGAGGTATGGAATGAAAGGGAAATGTCTGGATACGACTGTGGATTTGCATGAGTAGACTGTGTACAAGGTGAGAGGGAAGGAGGGAGTGAGTGAAAGCTGGGTGCCTGCGAGAGATCTGCGAGAGGGGTGCTCCATGTCACCCATTTTGTTTAATGTGTACCATCAGGCGGTTATGAGGCAAGCGGAGGTGGCGAGAAGAAGCGGGAGTGAAGAGGTTGGGGTGACGTGGAGATGGGTGCCAGGGGGTTCGTTTGCTGGAGAGAGTGCATGGGAGAAGAGGAGTAGTGAGAGAGTCCATGGCTTTGTTTGCGGATGATACTACGATTGTGGGTGTGAAGGGTGAGATTGAAAATGGTGTGAGAGCATTGAAAGAAGTGATGAATCAGAGGGAGGAACACAACAATAGGGAGAAAGAGGAGGCGCTTGAGTTTGGGACAGAAGAGGGGGTGAAATCAGAGTACTTGGGAGCTGGGTGAGTTCAGAAGTGGATGTGAATAATAGGATCAGGAGAGCTGGAAGTTTGTGGTGGAGAGTGAAAGGGTGGTTAAAAGGGTCGAGAATGTCCAAGAGATGTCTGGCGAGGGTGGTGGAGGCATGTGTGGAGAGTAGTCTGCTGTATGATTGTCAGGCAAGAGTGTGGTGTGTAAAGGATATGAATCGGTTGCAAAAGTGGATGGATACGTGTTATAGATACGCGTGGAGTGATCGGAATGGCCAGCCTCTGAGGCAAATGCAAGCGAGAGGAGTGAACATGTGGGATGTGAGGAAATGCTTGAATGTAAAGAGTGTGAGATGGAAGATTGAGAAGCGTGTGTTGCGGGGGAGGAGCCGGCATGTTATGAGAATGGGAAATGAGAGGCTGACGACAGCGATGGTGCAAGGATGGTATGAGAGGTTGGAAGGTTTCGGGAAGATGAAAGGGCGTAAGAGGAAGACTGTCTTGTATTGGAAGAGGATATTGAAGGAAGCGGGAGTGGACTGGACTGATGTGGAGCGGCTGAGCAGAGATAGGGATGGATGGAAGGGCATGGTGAAAGAACGCATGGAGCATTTGTATGAGTGGGAATGTCAGAAGGGGCATGAGTACGCTTGGGATGCAAATGTGGCGAGACTGGATTGGAATGTTAGAAGAATGAATGACTGGGTGTGCAGATATGAGGGGTGTGGGAAGATCTGCCGAAGAAAGGCGGGCCTGACCAACCACCAGAAGCGCATGCATAGAGTGGCTGAGGAGCGAGTGAGGTTTGTTTGTAGCTTATGTGGTACGAGTGTTGAGACGGAGGGGGCGAGAGTGTATCATGAGAGGACGTGTACGGGTGGAACGAGTGGAGTGGGAGAAGAGACAGTGCGGGAGGTGCAATACGTGGATTACGAAGGGGAATTACGCGAGGCATGTGAGGGGATGTGTTGGGGGACGAGACGTTGGCGCCGGTGGGGAGGAAGGGGGGGAGGAGCCGGTGAGAGCCAGGAGGGGGAGGGTCACTCAGTGCCCGGGGTGCAACAGGGTGCTGTCGGTCGCCAATATGGCGAGGCACCAGAGGACGTGGCTGGTGTGGGACCCTGGGGGAGCAAGTCCCTGACGGGGATCGACGGCCCGGAAATGGAAATGGAAACGGATGGTTCGCTTGAAAGTTAAGATATAGGTTGGGACTGTAGTTTTTGGGTCTACGGTGTGTTTTTGGTTTAAACATTGCGGGACTGTGAAGTGAAACTGTTGTCGTATTGGGTTTTCTTCAGTGAACATAGGCAGATTTAAGAATGATTTTAAATATGAATTGATGTAACGTTGAAACGAGTATGGTACGCAACATATTGATGAAGCGCGCCTGCAGAAGTACAGAATTAGGGTACAATATCACTTATGTCTGCTCTCTCCTTCCCCTCATGTATAGCCATATCTCATAACGAAGACCGTGACCCTAGAAACGAACAATACAAAGAATCATTAATCTCTGGTCCCGTATATCACTTGACGATCGAGTCGATCTCCATCAAACTATTGAGGAGCATAAAAGACCCAAAAAGAGCCACATAGCGTTTAATTTGCCGATTAACTGAGAAAGAAATAACACCGGCTGAAGCGCTCGGTGCAGGACGGAGACTCTTCGAAAGTACTCGACTAGCTAAAATGTGAAAGACATATAACACACCATCCACTGATAAAAATCATTACTCACGATACCTTCACAAGTATGGACAAACTCCCAACAACGACCACCGAAAAGCATAACACTCTACATTCAAATACACTCCACGATTACCACCCAGTCCACACTAAAGATAATACAACATAACGTGCGCCAAAGGTGCAACAACATATTCACTCTTGCAAACATCTAAAACCACATGGACCATGACAGAGTAGACATAGACATATGTATAACCGTCCTTCACAAAAATTCTTTAAGCCTACCTCACAGGCACAGTAGTAGCCTACCAATCAGAATAGGCAATCAGATAGGACTTCCACTGCAACTAAACACAGGTGTACCCACGGGGCTTACCTCTCCCTAAATCTATACAGCTTCTATGTCCACAATCTCCCACCACCACCCCCGAATACAGTGATACATTACATAGCCTTTGCATATGGCACAACACAACCTAAAGATAGTGCCCACACAACTATGTAGCACTTCAAAAACAACATGTCATACAACAGATCAACACCTACGAAAACCAATGGCTCATAAGGGCGAACACTAGTTTTAAATTATCTCTATTAGTTGACGAAATACTTCTGACTTAATTATCGACAAAAAACCCACTATACCCATGCATACACAAACAACGGAACGCTCTTAGGATTACAATTTACATCACATGGTTTTAGGCCCCAAGTAACAGTCAGAAAGCAATAGCCCTCGCAAATTTACAGCAAATTCACAGATGCTACTCCCTCCCTATTACATAAAACTCATCCTATACTTCACATACGAGTATGTTAGATCGTCCCTCATATACACCCTCCCTGAATACTCTACTCACTCGTTTCGAAACAGCAATATCTCAACTGCAGAGTACTAATGAACTTGGGCACTCGAATAAAGCACTAATATTAAACATAAACACGCACTGGTCCGATTTCATATCCTCACAAACATTACACGAACAATCAAACGACCCCCAACACTTCAATCAACTCAAATTCCTTCCATAGAGAGACCAGTTATTCCATTGCTCCAAAATATTAGCATTATGTCCCCACCTCCAAACCAGTACACGTAATCACCATTCAAACACACAGTGAGCATTGTGCAACCCCCGTCAGTTATTGAATGAACCGAATGACTAGTGATGAACTGAGAGTGACTAACTGTAAAAACGAAACTGACAACCCAGCAACAACTGACTCGTCAAATCTAACTCCCAAATTTGGAGCGAATCATCAACAATCACCATCACCGTTATCACCCTATTATATCAGCATTCATGAAAAATGAGAAAAAAATGAGCCTTCAAATGCCTACATCGCCCTTCAGACCGACCGTTGCGAACCCTTGACAGATAATACAACATAACGTGCGCCACTGGTGCAACAGCATATTCACTCTTGCAAACATCTAAAACCACATGGACCATGACAGAGTAGACATAGACATATGTATAATTACCATATGTATATGTATAATTAATTACAGATTACCTCCTACTCCCCTGCACCACGACTATACCTCAACACGCCTCAAAAATTTAATAATTCGCATGGCACCTTCTTGTTTCCTCCTGTCATTTAATTTTCTCCTCTTCTCTCTGGCCACTCTGTTACCTTCCTTCCCTTAACTTTTAAGTGGCACCATACCACCACCGAAACAACTATAGATTACAGGGCTCATACTTTCAAAAAAAGTTAAGAGATCGTAAGTCCATCAGCCAATCATTGACGGCCACGCAAGCAAAATCCACCAATCGTAGACAAGAAAATAGAGCGTAAGTACTTAATTAAGTTCACTTAGCGAGTTTTGAAAGTATGGCCCCTGAACTACAAATATCCGCACGATTTTATTCATTTTTTTCCAGATTCAGCCAGGAGTGACGGCACGTCGAATGGGTCGAATCGTTACATTGACAATTTTTCAGGCAATATTGAAACCTTTTTCCTAAACTATCATCACGACCGTGAAGATTATTTGTCCGACTGCGTTCATGATATCTTCGGGAAGACTGCTCACCAGCCCATCCATTTCATTAACTCCCACTCGTTGTTCAGTCGTAACAAGAAGTTGGTGGGACCCGAAGATAACGTAAGTTACGATATCTCAAGTACACTACTATTCAAAATGTACTTGTAGAGTAGTACATTTGTCACTGCTGTGTTATTCATTCTTACTTGAGAACTGACGCCTTGTAGTTACGAGTAAATGTGTCAAAATTAATGAATCATGTTTTCAGTTTTTCTGGGATTGCAGTAGTAGTTTTCGCATTTAACCAATAATTTTTGGAATGTTTTTGTAACATTAAGTTTTTAAGAATCCATAAAGTACATGCTATAAACAACGCGACTGCTGCGAACCACGTGTGTCAGCATACAAACGAGGCGCAATTCACCCGAGGTCGGCGAGGTGTCAATAACAGCGACCATCGGATAAGCTAATATTACCTTTTGTCTCAACAGATTTTGCCGGGCACTCTCACCTTCGAACTTTACAACTCGCACACGAAAGCCATTCCTGTAGAAGGCAGCTTAGTGGATATCGTTGCACAGAAGACGTTTCCCCTCACTCACTCGAAATGTCCGTCTCCGATGTGCAACTAATCTCGCCAGCCTGGTTCACTTCACCACTTGTCCCCTCACGCATATGAAGTGTCCGTCTCTTATATGCAACTAATCTCGCCAGCCTGGTTCACTACACCACGTGTCCCCTCACGCACTCGAAGTGTCCGTCTCTTATGTGCAACTAATCTCGCCAGCCTGGTTCACTACACCACGTGTCCCCTCACGCACTCGAAGTGTCCATCTCTTATGTGTAACTAATCTCGCCAGCCTGGTTCACTGCACTACGTGTCGTCTCACTCACTCGTAGTGTCCATCTCTCATGTGCAACTAATCTCGCCAGTTCCGTTCTCTACACAAATCCTTACCTGAAGCCAGCGGTACTGCAGCAGCGTCAGCAGTGCATTTCAAGAAGCTGTAACTCATATGAGACACGAATCATCGAGTAAACATCCCAAATGAAAATTATGGTTCGTGCGCCGATGATAAATTATTGGTGGCTATAGGTGGAAATCGGAAGGCGCATCGATGGTGTGCACGGCCCATGTTCCACCCGTAACCTGTCGATGCCCACCCATATAGGAAATCCATTTTTCCACCAATAACAAACCATAAAAAATTAAGAATTTATAACAAATTTACTGTTTGTTTCAAATCCAGTATACATGTACTCTCACACCGACCGGCACTCATTTCATACGATCACACATTTTGAGGATTAAGCAGAACAAGCAACTGTGCATGGCAAAACAAGCAACTGTGTCAGAAATATACTAGGTATTACAATGCCATATAAATACCTTGTGAGAAATCGTCTTTAAAAAAGCCCTGTCTGCAGGAATCGAGCCCGGTTGTCCTGCGTACGAAATAATGCCTCTACAGCTAGAATAGAAGTGTCGGCACTGAAGAAATAGGCCCATGGGCTGTTGCCAATTCTTGTCTTTTCGTGACTTGATTCACAATGGATCCGGCCTTTGGAACCCGATCTTTCCATAACTGACGATTGATTGAGATAGCTGCTAGACTTATTGCCTGGTCCGTAAGGCGCTAGGCATTTCAAGACTGAAGATATGGTCCTGCATAGCTTCGTCTGGTCTGTTCTTGAAGGCATTCATACTCGGAGCGTCAACGATGCTATCGGGGAGGCTGTTCCAAATATCGGTGACTCGAAGCGAGAAGAAATGTTGCAGCATGGATGTGTTACAACGCAGTTTTTTCGTTTATGGCCATGGCCCCTGGCGTTGGTTCTTGTTTCAAATGTTAGTAATCCTTCTGGGACCTTATAAATCGTGGGTATACTTGCATACTTCAATGAGGTCACCACACAGACGTCGATAACGAAGGCTTGGAATCTTCATAATTTTTAATATTTCTCATAAGGCTTGCCTTTTAATTCCGGAATTATCCTTGTTGCACGTCTTTGAACACTCTCGACTAAATTTTTGTCCTTTTCTAGTTTTGGTGACCAGACTGCGTTTCCAAACTCTAGGTTAGGACGCACGACAGCGACAAACAACAGCTTCATCGCTTCTGCATCTATGTTCTCGAAAGAGCGTCTGATCAGTCCAAGTCGTTGATTGGGTTTATTAACTTGAGCTTCAATATGCTTAGAAAATTTCAACTCATTGTCGACATTAACTCCTAAATCTTTTTCCATTGTCGACTTCGACATCATCACTCTGTCGTTGCAACCATGTTATCTCATACTGTGATCTTGCTGTTAATTATTCTTGCCAAGGTGGATTACATTGCATTTGCCAGCATTAAAACGCAGCTGCCACTTATCTGCCCAGTCAACCAGCCTGTCAAGATCACTTTACAATTGTACTTTTGGCGTCGTATTCCTCACTGTATTATTAACTTTTATGTCGTCAGCATACATCGAGCACACGCTGGACACAGCCTCTGGCAGATCGTTTATAACCGCAACGAATGAAACAGGTCCGAGAACGCATCCTTGTGGCACGCCGCTGCGCACTGAAGCCCAGTCTGATACGGTCCCATTAATACTGGCACGTTGTCGCCTCCTTACTAGAAAATCTCTGATCCATTTGAGTACATTACTCTCAATTCCCAAAGACTCCAATTTACGCAACAACCGCTCGTGTGGGACACTGTCAAATGCCTTAGCATAATTGAGGTGCACTGCATCTACTTGCTCCCTTTCGTCCAGCAGGCGGGTCCATTCATTCAGAGTGGACAAGAGGTTAGTGGTGCGGGATCTACCGGCAATAAAGCCATGTTGACAGTCTGATAGAAGATTATTAACATGCAAATGATCGATAAATCGATCCCTCACAACAGATTCCATTACCTTGAAAACGATACTTGTCAAACTGACAGTTGCCCGGGCAGCTGATAGCTGCCCGGGCAACTGATAGTTGCTCGGGCAGCTTTTGTCATCTTTTTTTTAACTATAATGTCACTTGAGCTTCTTTCCAGTCAGCCGGCAAGATCCCTTCGTTCAATGTTTTTCGAAAAAAATGACGTCAAAGGTCCGGCTAGGACGGTTGCTAATTTTTTGAGTAATCTGTGGTAGAAGCCGTCCGGTCCACATGAATTGTAGGGATTTAGAGTGATCAGGCGCTTGAGAACTTCTTCTTGTATTTCAAAACTTGTTAATTTAGAGCCGACTGGGCGCCTCTCAATAGCTGGAATACTGTTCAAGGTTTATTTATATTTTTTTGCAATAGGTTTCTCGAAGAATTTTACTGCGGTGCGACAGCTCTCTTTAGCTTGATTTCGAGCTCTGGCGTCTAGGCTGTAATCAGCAGCGCTACGAGTCTGTAAATAACGCTGGTAGGCGTCCTTAGTTTTCAGCTTAGCTAGAACTCTACTGTTCATCCACTGAGTTATTTTGGCTCCACGGAGCTTAATTTTAGGTACACATGCAGCAACTGCAGACATAACTGTGTCCTTGAGAAATGACCATGACTCAGGCCAAATTCATGTCCTTAATACAGTTCGAAATATTCACTGCATTCACTTCTTCACGGAGTTTATCATAGTCGCATTTCGTAAAATTCAAACGCTCACGCTTCCGAGGCGTCTTTTCTGTACAGCACTTAAGACTGAAAAACAATTCTTAGTGATGGCTTTTGCCCAGTGTAGCCTCGTGGCAAAGCTCATCTAACATTGATTCATCACTAGTAAATACCAGGTCTAGAATATTGGGAGTCTGTTTACTTCTATAATGGGTTGCTTGGTAACTTGCTGGACTATGAATGAGTCTCTCACAGACTCCCTGAACAAGGATGCTGGGTGATTCTCATCTCTTGGAGATGGATCCATCTGTCCAGTCTAGCTTTGGATGATTAAAATCACCAAAGATCAACGTGTGTGACCTACGGAAAGTCATGCTCGGTAAAGACTGTTTAGTACTCTATCGTTATCGCAGGAACTGTCTGGTGATCTATGTATATACTAAGTACACGACGCCTATGAGGAGGCTATCTTTGCCTTTGAGAGAAAGTTCGCACCACACTGAACCATCGGAGAGGACTAAACTTACTAGTCATGTTAAGAGACTTAACTGAAGTATCGTAAATTTTAATTTCTTCTAATGATTTAAAAAAAATGATATTACTGTGCTTATTAGAGATACATATATGTGCTTTAAATGATAAATGATATACTGTGCTTTAAACACAGTTTATTTGAACACGCTTTTACGTTCTAGGGGAAACGGCCGCTGTGATAAATTTTGCGTATCTATTACGAACCTTGCATCAGCTCCAAGTTTAACAACTACGGGAAACATCGCTGTTTCTTTATCTAGAAAGTACATCCGTTTAAAGAAAGGAAACATTCCAAAGATTTTTACAAGGAAATTTTATGTGTGAAATATGGAATGTTTAAAGTATAGAATTGATAACGCTAGATGATTTTGAAATCTCGGGATAAATTCCTTCACCGCTCCTTGTCAATGTTTTTTTTTCTCTACCCTAATAGAGAAAAAGGAATAATGCCCCTCTACCCTCTCGCGTAGGAAAAATGCCGAGACCACTTCATTAAAAATGGACTTTTTAACCCGAAATAATTATGTGAGCGAATTAGTATGAGCACATATGTATATAATTATATAAGCAAAAATATAATTAAATTTCTCATACGCAAATAAATTGTACTATAAATGTCAGCCAAAGAGAACTGAAATTTTTTCGGATCCTTCAGTGTGAAGAAAATATTTTTTCCGCAAATAACGGAGTTTTTGAAGAGAAAATTACCTGATGCACATTTTTCACGCAAGGCCTAGCAAGGAATTGAAGGCAAGAGTAACGGCGCGCGAACAGATATAAACGTAGACACGCAGCTGAACTCCAGGACGTGCTGTCGGCTACGTGAACTGGGCTTTAGATAACAACGAGAATGTGATTAATATTATGAAATATTCATGATCGATACACACATTTCATACTTACTGATACAATGAATGACAACTGTGATATTATTGTGTATATTATTATTAATATTGTAACACTCAACTGATCACAATATTTCAAACAAAGCAAATTGCAGGGAATTAAAAATTCGCACCATATTAACACATTGAGTTTGGCACGATCCACCAGCGCTGCCAGATGGCCTAAAAACGGCCAAATCGGCGGAATATAAGGCTTATAGTTCATAATGTTCAAAATATACTAGTAATTTTGTAGATTGCGGTGCAAAAATTACATTTCTTTTTTTCGTACATTTAAAATTTAATGAGGCAGTCCTGCCATGAGAAATTTTTGCCGACAGACTCAATTGAAAAAAAAAAAAACTAAATCGTAGAATTTGTCCGGAAAAAAGACCCTGTAACCCAGCGGTGGGTCGCGCCACACTCTACGTGTCAAGGCTATTTACTGATCGGGTGAACATGAAAAATGGGATTCCCCATCATCTATTGAACAATGTATTTATCGTGGAAAATATTTCTATTGTTCCTTGGCTTCATTTAAAAAAAGCATTTTCATTTAAAAAAAGCATTTTGGCAAATGTCCAGTGGCTGGACTTTAGTTATAAAAATTTCTGAACGCCCTGCTACAGACAACACCCTACTCGTGCCTAATCAAGACACGCCAAATTTGCGAGAAATTTAGTTCAGTCTAAATCCTGAAACCCAAGCACACAAAACGAAGTTATGGGTTTTCTTGATCTCGAATAGCTAGAAAAATTGCAGTGGCATATTTCTTCGTGCACAACGCAGTTTGAGCGAACGGTTATCGGTGGATAACGAGAGATTTGCCTGCAATGAGCCATCTATGATTCAGACCCGCTAAATAGTCGATGATTCATAAATGACCGTCATCTATACTTGCCAATTTCTCGATTTATGGGTATTTTAATATTTATTGTTGGCAGGAGTGGTCACCTATAATACACCACGCCCACCTATAGCCACTGGCGTGTCTGATATCAATTGTTTTATTTTAATTATATTGCAAGATTATAGCATCTACAATTGAGCCGCAATATTCCCTAGACGCGACACGCAACACCGCTAATGCAATCTTTATTATGTGTAGAAATTATACTTACACTGATATGCTGTCATTTATTTATCGCTCCTGAATATGATGTCATCAGAATTATTTACGAGTATCAAACGTATGCCTAGATATTTTGAGAACTAAAATTATGTTACTCAAAATAATATAAAAATTTACGACAATGACATTAAAAACATCGTATTTTATATTTTAAGTTAATCAAGCCATGTCTTTAGTCCTAAGAATCAATAAAAAATATCACAATTAAATGAGATTATATTTTTCAGTCGCAAAATAAAAATATATACGAATTTTTAGTCAGATTCTAATAATCTGAGATATTGTAAACGAAAGTTAAATCTTCCTATAGAGTTGAGTCCTCTGAGTTTAGTCAATAAGAAAATAATGTTCCACGAATAAGAAATTTTTGCACAATATACCATATGTATTCCGCCACACTAGTTTGGTTTGTATTTTATAGACCATTGGCAACATGAAATAAAATAAAGGTAAAAATCGCTATTATTATTAATTTGTACTCTGCTGCGATGTATATTGCATTTGAAATGCACATTGCACATATGAGGAACTCTAATATCGATAAAAGCTGCAATGGCGCTAGCCGCTCCAAAAGTTTGCCGTAAACCGGCCTGTCAGGTAGATGGTAAATCCCAGCCGGGATTTACCATCTACTCTACAGAAAATAAGAAAAATTGAGGAAACAAGTTCTTATTTTCTACAGAAAATAAGAAAAATTAAAGAAGCAAGTGAGTTTCACGTGTGATTAGTGGGGAAACGTTCAATTTAATTCGAATATTGTAACTAATGCGAGAACAACCGTTCGTGATTATGTGAATAAATATTCTAATACTAAACTGGTAAAAGTAACAATAAAATATATGTATTTTTGTGCACTTCACGTGTAAAACAGAACGTTAACTACCAATCGTGATTCTATGAACACAATAGCTCTTCAAATATCAAATAACAATGAAATACATATGTAGTTTCATTTAGATTTAAACATTTCCAAAAGAGGAGCACAAAACGTCTGGGGCTACCCCAACCTGACTCAAGGGCAAGTTTAGCAAGCACGCACGCCAAGTTTTTATGAGATCTGGTGAAAAACTCGAAACTAAAGATCAGAAGCGCAGTTGCAAGGCTAGAATCTGAAATACAATGTGGCATTATTAGATGCCTCGGGCAGCGTCTCGTTCCTATAGTCCGCTATGTTGTCTTCGATAATAAATGACGTTTAATCGTCTGATGTATTCACATTGAATGTATAAGAAGAAAACTCCAGACGCTTCAAGACCCCAAAGATATACTACAAGATGAATGCAAGTTCTTTCTTTGACCAGGGAGCATCAGGTTATCAGTCACTTATTGGGAAACCCAATACATTTCCGCTTAATAATTATGAATTTCAAAAATTCGGGAATACTTATAGTTTATTTCTAATAAATACTGATAAATGTTTGCCAATAATGGAATTATTGTATTCTCAGATCAATTGTTTGCTCGTTCTGCATTCAAATATACAGTAAGGTGTAAATAATATGTCACTGTTGATTTTATATTTATATTCATCTTCCACAAAAATTCCTAAACTTTTTAACCGTCCGACTGCCGGGTCATCTAAAATTTGTACTAACAGGTTCGTAAAATATTAATTGCAACTTACCACATTGTTCCTAAGCCAACGATCTGGACGCAGTGTTTAGTTGTATGCGCAAAATTAGTAAATACCAATAGAGGTAGGCTTATTAGTGGTAGTAGAGGTATAAGGAGCAGGTAGTTGCAGTAGTAATAAGTAATAGGTATTCGTCTGTCAGCTGAATGAGTTGTGGAAGTGTCCGGTATCTTCTATCACCATCTAGGTTATCATACGTGACTCTACCATGTGGGTACAGAACATGTTATAAGAGAGTGACGTATGATAACCTAGATGGTGATAGAAGATCACCGGACAGAAGTGTGGGAAATTTCCCACCGTTCATCAAAATTCTACTCTTTAAACTGAATTTTGTTATAAGTTATGTTGGGGTGATATTAAGATTAGTCTAGGGTAAGTTCAATGTTAGGGTAATTTAGGTCAGACCCGGTTTTCCGAAAGAAAGAGTCCACATTAATTAATACACCGCGCTAGCCACACCAAATTACGTGATCTCCAGCAAGCCTGTCGTCTGCCGTCTCTACTTCACCAGCATTCAACCATAAGTCTAAATTTCTTCCTTGTTCTGTGATATATCTATTCCTTGGTTTGAGTGTCTGATATACTCTCGTTTTGTTTAATTCGCTCAAATCTATGCTTAATTAATTAACGTGTGCGATGCTTCAGACTTCAGTTTAATTTATTCCAAGTCAACCTTAATAAATAAACTTTAAGTAGATGAGGCTTCATATGGAGCTCTAGTTCAGGAGATCTGGCCGAATCGCTTTACCTTAATTCTTACTTCAACGCACCAATCTTCAACTATTTCTACTTTAATTCCGTCTGAAGCATCCACCTTCTACTGATTTTTTCTTTTTTTTTCATCAAATTCAATTCTTCCAAAGAGTGCGTTAGCACACTGTGTGGCATTTAATCTCAGGTGATTACATTTAGTTTACTCTAATCGCATTCAAATTTACTGAAATTACTGCTTGAGATTACTTTATGCTTTTTACCTTGTTATCTATGATCTTTACATTCAAAGGAACTTAATTTCCACAGTATGAACCGCGAACCTGGTGCGTAGCTGGTGGCGGAGCAGCAGCCGCGACTTACCTGTTGCCGATGTGGCGCTGTACTACACTTGACGCGGTTTCAGCAATTCGTTATCTCTTGGCTTTGCCTTTTGGCGCAATTAAAACCGTCCCGGCTTTAGGGATTCAACATTGAAGATTTCAAGCCTAAACTCAATGTTCTGTCTACTAAATTGAATAAATTTTTTCGTAGTTATATTTGCTTCACTGCCTTGAATAACGATAAGATTGTATGAAATTATTCATACAAGTTAAAACTGAGATTAAATGTTTTGCTAGATTCTTATCAAATTCAATATTGGTGAATCTGATTTGTTCAGGATTTTTGGTGCCTTGTGGTGTCTGTTCTCGATTTGTGTTC